>NC_091578.1:24221799-24236799 GCF_042767895.1 Penaeus vannamei | reverse complement strand
ATCCCCTTCCCGGGACTTCGCAGCACGAGAGACAACCTTCGTCCACGCTGCCAGCCCACAACCATAAAAGATCAGAATCAGCACATGTGTCTTCATACACCACCAAGTCGGGAACATCTGCATCCTGACAGTATGTGTGTGTGTGTGTGTGTGTGTGTGTGTGTGTGTGTGTGTGTGTGTGTGTGTGTGTGTGTGTGTGTGTGTGTGTGTGTGTGTGTGTGTGTGTGTGTGTGTGTGTGTGTGCGTGCATGCATGTGTGTATGTGTATTGTGTGTGTGTGTGTGTGTGTGTGTGTGTGTGTGTGTGTGTGTGTGTGTGTGTGTGTGTGTGTGTGTGTGTGTGTGTGTGTGTGTGTGTCTTGGGAGGTTGAAATGTACTTTTGTAGTGTATGACGTTTCATGTATGTTTAAACATATGCATATTATTATAGTCTATAAAATTACACCTTACGTTTTTATCTCTAATAGTTCTTCACAGTTAAAAAATCAACAACAAATATATAATTTCAAGTTAAGTAAAAGAAAATTCGTTTGTTTGTTTAATTCAATATCGTCATATATCCAATTCTTAAAAAGTGTAACATGAAATTAAGAAAAGTAATGAAAGGAAAAAATAATAAAAATAAAATATATTAAACAAATAAAGAAACAAATCAGATGATAAGAGAGAATAAAGATAACAAATAAATGAGTGAGTAAAATAATAGATAAATAAGAATGAACAAAAATAACAAATAAATAAGAAAGAATAAGAATAAATGAATATAGTAATAACAAATGATAAAAATAATGATAATGAATAAAGACGGTCTCATGACTGTACAAACTGCAATAATAAAAATGAATAATGAAAAAAATGAATAAATGAAATAAATAAATAAAAATGAATAAACAAATGAAATTAATAAATAGAATAGATAAACAAATAATGAATAAATAAATGAATGAATAAAAAATAAATAAAAATGAATAACTAAAATAATAAATAGATAAATAGACAAATGAATAGTGAATAAATAAATAGAAAATAAATAAATAAACAAAATGAATAACTAAAACAAATAAAATGAATAACTAAAATAAATAAAATTAATAACTAAAATAAATAAAATTAATAACTAAAATAAATAAAATGAATAACTAAAATAAATAAAATGAATAACAAAAATAAATAAATAACATGAATAACTAAAATAAATAAAATGAATAACTAAACTACAAAAATTATGAATAAACAAATAAATAACGAAAGAATAAAGGAAAGGGGAAGACGACCCCATGACTACAAACCGCAGGATTTCACAACAACAAGTGGCACGAAATCAGCCGTCGGGAGGAGCAGAACTCTCTCGGCATTCAAGCGAAACCGAAGAGAAACAAGGAAGGGAAGCGAATGATGATGATGATGATGATGAGAAGGAGGAGGAGGAGGAGGAGGAGGAGGATGGTGATGATGAGGAGGAGGAGGATAATAATGGCGATGATGATGAGGAGGAGGAGGAGGATCATGATGATGATGATGAGAAGGAGGGGGAGGATAATGGTGATGATAAGGAGGAGGAGGAGGAGGATAATGATGATGATGAGAACGAGGAAGAGGATGATGATAATGATGATGATGAGGAGGAGGATAATGATAATGAGCATGATGATGAGAAGGAGGAGGAGGAGGAGACTGAGGATAAGGAGGAGGAGGAGGAGAATAATGATGATGAGACGGAGGAGGATAATGATGATGAGGAGGAGGAGGATAATAATGGTGATGATGATAAGGAGGAGGAGGAGGATAATGATGATGATGATATGGAGGAGGGGGAGGAGAATGGTGATGATAAGGAGGAGGAGGAGGATAATGATGATGATGAGACGGAGGAGGATAATGATAATGATGCTGATGATGATGAGGATAATGATGATGATGATGATGAGAAGGAGTAGGAGGATAATGATGATGATGATGAGACGGAGGAGGAGGAGGATAATGATGATGATGAGGAGGGTAATAATGGTGATGATGATAAGGAGGAGGAGGAGGATAATGATGATGATGAGACGGAGGAGGAGGAGGATAATGATGATGATGATGAGACGGAGGAGGAGGAGGAGAATGATGATGATGAGAAGGATAATAATGGTGATGATGAGAGGGAGGCGGAGTAGGATAATGATGATGATGACGAAGATAATGATAGTGATGATAAGGATAATTATGATGATGGTGATCATGGTGAGGAGGATTAGGAGGAGGAAGATGGTGATGATGATGAGGATAATGAGGATGAGGATAATGATAATGATGAGGATGAGGATAATGATGATAAAGAGGAGGAGGAAGAGGAGTGAATGATGATGATGATGTGGAGGAGGAGAGGGGGAGGGAAGATGAAGATAGGATGATGATGATGATGGTGAGGATGAGGAGACGGAGGAAGATGACAGTGGCAATGACGCTAGCGATGACTACAACACCAATAATGATGATAATAATGGATGAATATAGTTAGTAAAGAAAAAACACAACAAAGTAACGGACAGAATCAAAATATTCCCTCTATAAAAAAAAAAAAAAAATGTAGCACTGTAACCCTCACCCAGGCGAAGCGGTTGATTTTTGTATAACAATACATGATAAATTAAAAAGTGTAGCTTAATGTACCATTACATAAGATAAAATATAGAATTAATTTAATGGTGATGACTTACGTGATGGATGAGTCGAAAGATGATTTGTGAAAATGATCAACTCTTGAAACCTATAATATACTCAGAACTGGTGTAAAATGTGTGAAGGATAATGGTGTGGAAAAATAAAATAAAATTCTCCAAAAATAATTGAAACACGTGTAGCAACTCTGCTACCAATGTACCACTTAAATGAAATAAGATGATAAGCATAAATATAGGTAGTGTTCGTACACATTTATAGAACGGGCGCAGAAAAGAAAAAGGGAAGAATAAGCAAGAGTGAACAAAAACAAGAACTTGCAGAGACTGAGCAGTGCTGCCAGAAGTCGCTTCCGCCGTCAATTCAAAATTCCCACGCGCCTCCCATAGCTTATCTGCGCGATAAGCCTACATAACCTGTCTTGGCGCAGGAAGTCATGGCATCACAGCCAGTCACTGTCACTCACCGATCGCTCTATCTTGTCGTATCTATATAATGGATTCTTTGCCGGCAAGGGCGGGGGTTCAGCGCCCGCAGCGAGCCATATACTGACCAACATTGTATATAACATTCACAATTTACCCCATAATTTCCAAGGTACCTTGCATGCCCTATAATGTTGTGGGTATGGGAGGCAAATGTCTTACATCTATGGGTAGTAGAGGGTGAGAGGAATCCATGTGTCGTGATCAGCTTTGCAATCGACCTGCACGCACGAACAATTACAACCGTAGCCTCGTTAAAAAGTGCGAAGTGAATCAACAGAGTCGCGTGAAACACACGACCCAAGTGCAGACGAAATACCTGCGCACGGTTTGCAGAATGAGGAAAACTTCTGAAATAACCATTTTGAACAATGAGAAACAAGGCGCAAGTACCCGCGCATAAAAACAACAAGGACATAGGGTGATAATTACGCAGTGACGATGCGCACCTGAGGGAAGCCTGCCGAGTGACACACCTGAGACAGAGAGGGCAGGCAAGGACGACACGCAGCCGCCTTTTGTATTTTGTGTATCTTTTGATTTAATTTTAACTCTTGTAACGGTCGTCCCTACGACAACGGATTCCACCAGTGACCTGTGTGCCGATATTGAAAGGTAAAGCTAATTATATTGGTTGCTGTATGTGTACGCTGCCACTCTCCCAGTAAAACAACAGAACTCACACCTTTTATTTCTTTGTCCGGTTTTACCTTATTTATCTTATGGTTTACCTTCAATAATGGAAGTGCTATGACAGAGAAAAGGAGAAAGAATCTGTAATAAGAAGGAATATCTATCATTTCAGTGGTAATGGCCAAAGCAATGTGTAATACTTGCCCTAAATGAAGGTATTTCAGTATAAGTTGAAGACACCGACGTGCGCAGATACAGGGAAATGGACACCTCTATCTCATAGAATGGGATAAAACATAGTTTAAGCTGCAGCGGCCTCATATTTAACGCTAAATTACGAAAATATAACACGCGGTCGCCTCAAATTCTAAATCGATGAGCTTGTTTACCTTGCGGAGAAAAACATAACACTGACCGCTTAACTCATTACTCCGATGTCCTAAGTAGTTCATGCGTTACTACGCGCACGTCAAAAATTATATTTGGCTAATTATCAGTGTATGCTGTTACGTATTTATGCTCTAAACGTCTTTTATTAATGTTATTAGACTTTATTTACCAGTTTTAAGATTGATTTATAGCCTTATTTAGAATCGTGCGCATTGTGCGTTTCACACTTCCTATCGCAAGACGCCAGGTTGACAGCTCATCGGCCCGTTCATTTTGGGGTGTAACGCCGGTAATAAATGTTGCGTTTCCAGTGTGGTGTTAATTCTGAGTTATTCTTAAGACTATACAGTGACAAAGAAGAGAAAATAGACTTCAGTAACGATCCCAGTTTAATATATGGGCCCATCAAGAGCTCCAAATGCCGAAAAAAAAATAAAATCGAAGCAATCCAGACGGTAGAAAGCAACGAAAGTTCGATGGTTCTAAATATAAAGATATTTGGTTTATTATTTTTCGGTGTGAATGCAGCTCTGCCCTAGTCACGGCAACTTAAATTGCTGTTAGACTGGTTTATTGGTCAATGCGTTTTTGGAGGGGTGTGGAACGTTAGATTAGAATTTGAGTTTTTGCCGAATGGTGGGTTGGGTTTCCGTAGTTTTTTTTTTTTCTGGCGTGTTAGTCCGTAGAATTTCAAAGGTGGCGGTTACGTCCGTTGGGCTTAATTGGTCGATTTTAAGCGTTTTTGTGCTAGTTTTACGCATTTTTGATCGTTATTCTTCTCACTCACACCTACACGCACTCACAATCGCACCTACACATACACACGCACTCACACCTACACGCCCACGCAATCACACTCACGCACACACACACACCTACACGCACACGCACTCACTCACACCTACATGCACACGAACTCACACTCACACCTACACGCACACGCGCTCACACTCACACGCACACACATCTACACGCAAACGCACACGCACTCGCACCTGCATTAACTCACACATGAACATACTCTCACACATACACGCACACGCACTCACACATACACGCACACGCACTCACACATACACGCACACGCACTCACACATACACGCACACGCACTCACACATACATGCACATGCATTCACACCTGCACGCACACGTACTCACAAATACACGCACGCGCACTCACACATACACGCACACGCACTCAAACATACACGCACGCGCACTCACGCATACACGCACACGCACTCACGCATTCATGCACACACACACACACAGACGCACACGCATTCATGATAATAATGATAATAATAATAATAATGATACGAATAATAGTTGTCATACAGATAATAATGATAATACTAAAAATAATAACAATAACGATGATTATACAATAGATATAATTTTAAGTAAGGTGACAATGATAAGAAAATGGTAATAATGATAATAATAATAATGATACTAATACTACTAATAATAATACTAATGATGTCAATAATAGCAACACCAATAACGATGATGATGATAATGATGATAATGTCAATACTTATATAACAATTTTGATTACAATTACAATATTGATAATAATAATGAGAATAATAATGATGATAATAATAATGATGATAATAGTTATAACAATTCAGATGATAATAATGAGAATTATAGAAGAAATTGCCAAAACTGCTAAAATTGATATTGAGAAAATACGCGTATCACACGGAGGAAGCATATGATTTCAGAGCGCATCAGTGAAAGGGTTAGGAGACCCGATTCCGAGAGAGATTTAGGACATCTAAACCAGAACTTTAGTGATGGTAAATAGCAGTAACTCGCATTTCTGATCGGAACTGAGTAAAAGCTCCACGATGGCACGATGTTTATTCAAGGAGCAAGTTGCACTCAAAGGAGTTGCAGGCATTTTTCAATCATGGAAGAGTAGAAGGTGTGCATCACCAATCTATCACAGCGAAGGAGATGCACATGAAACCAACACCAGATCAACTTACAGTGAAATGTAAAAATGTGTTCTTCCCTAAGCTCGCGTCGCAACTCCAGAAGTACTGTTACTTAAGGGGTCAGTATCAAAACATTCAGGTCCTTAATTTGCGGTAAAGTCTTCAAATCCAACCCAAATGGATATTAACAACATAAAAACAAAAAGAGAGAGAGAGAGCTAATACTGATGGGCACCTAATAACAATACTAGTGTAAACAAAAATAGTAATAATGATAAGAATAATAAAAAAACGATACACGGCCATTATATATCGTACAAAAACAGGGAACACGAAAACTACTTGGAAACCCGCAACGTCAGGCAGGAATCGACAAAGACAATTGGTTAAAAAAAGGGTCAAATCAGGCGGCGTAAAAATGAAAGATCAAGGAAAGGACTGAACACGAAGACTATCTGCACACAATGTCAGACAGGAAACAGCCGAGACAACAAACGACAACAATAAAAATCAAATATGTGATGACAAGATTAACGTTTCTCTCTCAGTAGATACGAATCACAAAGACAACCTGAGCACTCACAAGGTCAGGTAGAAATCAACAGAAACCACGCATTAGGCGAAACAAGACAAAGAGAAACCTATATCGGTAAAATAAGTAAGATCCTGACAAAGATTTCATCCCCGGAGGTACGGATAATGGTGTGGAAAAATAAAATAAAATTCTCCAAAAATAATTGAAACACGTGTAGCAACTCTGCTACCAATGTACCACTTAAATGAAATAAGATGATAAGCATAAATATAGGTAGTGTTCGTACACATTTATAGAACGGGCGCAGAAAAGAAAAAGGGAAGAATAAGCAAGAGTGAACAAAAACAAGAACTTGCAGAGACTGAGCAGTGCTGCCAGAAGTCGCTTCCGCCGTCAATTCAAAATTCCCACGCGCCTCCCATAGCTTATCTGTGCGATAAGCCTACATAACCTGTCTTGGCGCAGGAAGTCATGGCATCACAGCCAGTCACTGTCACTCACCGATCGCTCTATCTTGTCGTATGTATATAATGGATTCTTTGCCGGCAAGGGCGGGGGTTCAGCGCCCGCAGCGAGCCATATACTGACCAACATTGTATATAACATTCACAATTTACCCCATAATTTCCAAGGTACCTTGCATGCCCTATAATGCTGTGGGTATGGGAGGCAAATGTCCTACATCTATGGGTAGTAGAGGGTGAGAGGAATCCATGTGTCGTGATCAGCTTTGCAATCGACCTGCACGCACGAACAATTACAACCGTAGCCTCGTTAAAAAGTGCGAAGTGAATCAACAGAGTCGCGTGAAACACACGACCCAAGTGCAGACGAAATACCTGCGCACGGTTTGCAGAATGAGGAAAACTTCTGAAATAACCATTTTGAACAATGAGAAACAAGGCGCAAGTACCCGCGCATAAAAACAACAAGGACATAGGGTGATAATTACCGCAGTGACGATGCGCACCTGAGGGAAGCCTGCCGAGTGACACACCTGAGACAGAGAGGGCAGGCAAGGACGACACGCAGCCGCCTTTTGTATTTTGTGTATCTTTTGATTTAATTTTAACTCTTGTAACGGTCGATTTAATTTTAACTCTTGTAACGGTCGTCCCTACGACAACGGATTCCACCAGTGACCTGTGTGCCGATATTGAAAGGTAAAGCTAATTATATTGGTTGCTGTATGTGTACGCTGCCACTCTCCCAGTAAAACATCAGAACTCACACCTTTTATTTCTTTGTCCGGTTTTACCTTATTTATCTTATGGTTTACCTTCAATAATGGAAGTGCTACAACAGAGAAAAGGAGAAAGAATCTGTAATAAGAAGGAATATCTATCATTTCAGTGGTAATGGCCAAAACAATGTGTAATACTTGCCCTAAATGAAGTTATTTCAGTATAAGTTGAAGACACCGACGTGCGCAGATACAGGGAAATGAACACCTCTATCTCATAGAGTGGGATAAAACATAGTTTAAGCTGCAGCGGACTCATATTTAACGCTAAATTACGAAAATATAACACGCGGTCGCCTCAAATTCTAAATCGATGAGCTTGTTTACCTTGCGGAGAAAAACATAACACTGACCGCTTAACTCATTACTCCGATGTCCGAAGTAGTTCATGCGTTACTACGCGCACGTCAAAAATTATATTTGGCTAATTATCAGTGTATGCTGTTACGTATTTATGCTCTAAAAGTCTTTTATTAATGTTATTATACTTTATTTACCAGTTTTAAGATTGCTTTATAGCCTTATTTAGAATCGTGCGCATTGTGCGTTTCACACTTCCTATCGCAAGACGCCAGGTTGACAGCTCATGGGTCCGTTCATTTTGGGGTGTAACGCCGGTAATAAATGTTGCGTTTCCAGTGTGTTGTTAATTCTGAGTTATTCTTAAGACTATACAGTGACAAAGAAGAGAAAATAGACTTCTATAACGATCCCAGTTTAATATATGGGCCCATCAAGAGCTCCAAATGCCGAAAAAAAGTTATTAAAATCGAAGCAATCCAGACGGTAGAAAGCAACGAAAGTCTGATGGTTCTAAATATAAAGATATTTGGTTTATTATTTTTCGGTGTGAATGCAGCTCTGCCCTAGTCACGGCAACTTAAATTGCTGTTAGACTGGTTTATTGGTCAATGCGTTTTTGGAGGGGTGTGGAACGTTAGATTAGAATTTGAGTTTTTGCCGAATGGTGGGTTGGCTTTCCGTAGAGTTTTTTTTAATTATTCTGGCGTGTCAGTCCGTAGAATTTCAAAGGTGGCGGTTACGTCCGTAGGGCTTAATTGGTCGATTTTAAGCGTTTTTGTGCTAGTTTTACGCATTTTTGATCGTTATTCTTCTCACTCACACCTACACGCACGCACAATCACACCTACACATACACACGCACTCACACCTACACGCCCACGCAATCACACTCACGCACACACACACACCTACACGCACACGCACTCACTCACACCTACATGCACACGAACTCACACTCACACCTACACGCACACGCGCTCACACTCACACTCACACACATCTACACGCAAACGCACACGCACTCGCACCTGCACTAACTCACACATGAACATGCTCTCACACATACACGCACACGCACTCACACATACACGCACACGCACTCACACATACACGCACACGCACTCACACATACATGCACATGCACTCACAACTGCACGCACACGTACTCACAAATACACGCACGCGCACTCACACATACACGCACTCAAACATACTCGCACGCGCACTCACACATAAACGCACACGTACTCACGCATTCATGCACACACACACACACAGACGCACACGCATTCATGATAATAATGATAATAATAATAATGATACGAATAATAGTTGTCATACAGATAATAATGATAATAATAATGATACTAATTATAATTACAATAACGATGATTATACAATAGATATAATGATAAGTAAGGTGATAATGATAAGAAAATGGTAATAATGATAATAATAATAATGATACTAATACTACTACTAATAATACTAATGATGTCAATAATAGCAACACCAATAACGATGATGATGATAATGACAATACTTATATAACAATTTTGATTACAATTACAATATTGATAATAATAATGAGAATAATAATGATGATAATAATAATGATGATAATAGTTATAACAATTCAGATGATAATAATGAGAATAATAGAAGAAATTGCCAAAACTGCTAAAATTGATATTGAGAAAATAGGCGTATCACACGGGGGGAAGCATATGATTCCAGAGCGCATCAGTGAAAGGGTTAGGAGACCCGATTCCGAGAGAGATTTAGGACATCTAAACCAGAACTTTAGTGATGGTAAATAGCAGTAACTCGCATTTCTGATCGGAACTGAGTAAAAGCTCCACGATGGCACGATGTTTATTCAAGGAGCAAGTTGCACTCACAAGAGAGTTACTGGCATTTTTCAATCATGGAAGAGTAGAAGGTGTGCATCACCAATCTATCACAGCGAAGGAGATGCACATGAAACCAACACCAGATCAACTTACAGTGAAATGTAAAAATGTGTTCTTCCCTAAGTTGGCGTCGCAACTCCAGAAGTACTGTTACTTAAGGGGTCAGTATCAAAACATTCAGGTCCTTAATTTGCGGTAAAGTCTTCAAATCCAACCCAAATGGATATTAACAACATAAAAACAAAGAGAGAGAGAGAGAGCTAATACTGATGGGCACCTAATAACAATACTAGTGTAAACAAAAATAGTAATAATGATAAGAATAATAAAAAAACGATACACAGCCATTATATATCGTACAAAAACAGGGAACACGAAAACTACTTGGAAACCCGCAACGTCAGGCAGGAATCGACAAAGACAATTGGTTAAAAAAAAGGGTCAAATCAGGCGGCGTAAAAATGAAAGATCAAGGAAAGGACTGAACACGAAGACTATCTGCACACAATGTCAGACAGGAAACAGCCGAGACAACAAACGACAACAATAAAAATCAAATATGTGATGACAAGATTAACGTTTCTCTCTCAGTAGATACGAATCACAAAGACTACCTGAGCACTCACAAGGTCAGGTACAAATCAACAGAAACCACGCATTAGGCGAAACAAGACAAAGAGAAACCTATATCGGTAAAATAAGTAAGATCCTGACAAAGATTTCATCCCCGGAGGTACGGTTCCTCAAGCAGGGACGACAGAAAATCAAGTAGTAGCTTAGTAGTAAAGATGATGGTAACACTAGAGGTACGTATCATCGTGCAGTTTTTCTAATTCACTTGGTCTTTCTTATGCTCTCGAACACTTGGAAAACAAAGTGCTGCTGTGGGACTTCCCGAAAGAGAGTGCAGCCCGCAGAGAGTGATGCAGTATGTCACGCTGAAGTCCATAAAGAGACCAGTCGTCTTCTACACACAACCATCAAAATCACTTAACTTGGGGAGGAGACACTCAGCAATCCTGGCGTAAAGTGAGGTAAATCCATGCGTGAAGTGAAGTAAGTCTGAACGTGAAGCGAGGTAAATCCAAGAGAGAGCACAAAACACACACACACACACACACACACACACACACACACACACACACACACACACACACGCAAATCCAACCGCGAAGGACCAAAGTGCGGGTTCTACATGGTTCGAACAGAAGAAAATATGCAAATTGAGTTACTCCATTTGCATATTTTATTCTGCTCGGGCCATGCTCCATCGGAGTACCTGAAGACCAAGCCGATGGCTCGACAAACCAAATACCAAGAAGAGAGAGGGAAAGGAAAAACAAAAAAGAACTATGTAACGACCATCACCTCCTTCGGTGGTTATCGCGACACATTGGAGACGTCGCTAAGGAGAAAGAATAATAGAAAAAAGTGAATAAAGGAAAGGATACGGAGAAAATCCGATAAAACTCAGTTGTAGGAAAACGAGTTCGTTTCGGCCAGAACATATTTACAATATTATTGTTTTAAAAGTAAATGAATATCCATTTTAGCCTGGCGACTTCAACACCATGGAAGTAGTGAAACTTGGTAAAAAATGCGTTCATGGTTATGAAAATAACCAAGTCCAGATTATCACAATAATTATAAAAGCTGGGAATCTACCCTTGAATGTAAAAAAAAAATCAATAAATAAGAATATATATATATATATGTATAGATAGATACATACATACATACATACATACATACATACATACATACATACATACATACATACATACATACATACACACACACACACACACACACCTACACACCCACACACACACACACACACACACACACACACACACACACACACACACACACACACATATATATATATATATATATATATATATATATATATATATATATATATATATATATATACGTGTCTGCGGAATGCGTACGGCGGGTCGTGTTGCGTTGGCCGAGGTTTTTTGAGGGTGAAATCATCCTAAGAGTCGGGATGTATGTATCCGTACACTGCAATGATAATAATGGTAACGACAGTAGTAACAACAATAATAATAACATCGATAACAATAATGATGGTAGTGATAATAACGATAATGGCAACAACATTGATAATGGTAATGATAACCGTGATAGAATTAATGATGATAATAATATTAATAATTACACAAAAACAGCATATACACCTACATACAAACACATAAGCAACACACTACTTCTACTGGCGCGTGTGACTGTTACTGCTTCTCCTGAACATCATATATATATATGTGTGTGTGTGTGTGTGTGTGTGTGTGTGTGTGTGTGTGTGTGTGTGTGTGTGTGTGTGTGTGTGTGTGTGTGTGTGTGTGTGTGTGTGTGTGTGTGTGTGCACAGATATCTAATAAATGTTTTTACACTTAAAAAACAAAGGAAAGCGGACAAAAGTAAAATGAAATGCATAGGAAGGAAAGCGACAGCAAAAGAAACACAACCTCCTTAAAACAAAGAACAAACAACATGCACAAGATATTTCCCTAAAACTCAAAATGAAAACGAAGTGAAATCGAGACCATGAAAAGCTTACGAAATCTTTAAATTACTAGAATGAATAAAAGAATGTCCCGTTATCAACTTATAAACAACACAATGATAGAAAACCAAATAAAAAGGGGGGACTGTGGTAAAACAATAAAGTAAATAAAAAAGCTAAAATCAAACAAAATAAAATAAGACAAGCGACAGGGAGCCAGAGCGGGAGATAGAGGGGTCGAAAGGCAGCATCCAAGGTCGCCTTGCAATGATAGGGATAATGATGATGATTATAATAATAAGGATGATAATGACAAGGATGACAATAATGATAATGATGATATTAGTAATAACAACGATGCAAATGATAGTAAAAATTATAATGATAATAGTGATGAAAATGACAATAATGATAATAATAACAATAACAATATTAACAATAAGGATAATAACAATAATGTTGATGGTGAAGATAATAATATCAGTGTTATCACTTATATCAACTATGATGATAATAATGATATCAATGATGATAACGATAATAATAATGATAATAACAATAGTGATAGTAAAGAATGATAATGATAATAACAATAGTAAGAGTAATAAAATAATGTTTGGCATTAGGAGATACGTGCATATAAATTAAGGGTCCGTGTAAATGCAATAAAGTTTACAGTTTAAACCCTCCTGCCCTTTTTTTTTTTTTCTTCTTTTAATGTTTCGCATCAGATACTGACATTGGCTGTCGCGGTTTGGAATATTCGTTGTCATTGTGATTGGGAGAAAATAATACAGTGAGATCCCCGACCGGAGGGTGATTTCAGCCATCGTCTAATTTCATACATCATCTGCCCGGTATCTCAGGCCTGCAACCTGGTAACCTGGTCTTTGCTGACAGGAAATACCTCTCACCTTCAAAATCGCTATTACATTGGTTTGAAATCTGCCGTTCGTCAGGCCAGGGTGTGCGACGAGTATATTACAGTTGTTACAAACAATTGTGCGTTAACGGATTTTCGTGGGAGCTCGACTGGGCGAGAGCGTGGGCGGGCGTGGGCGGACCTGTGCTTATCAAACGCTGAAAGTCGTTTCTTGGCGCTTTTGGATAGCAAAGCTTGGGCCCATCGCCCTTCTGCTCCCTCGGAAGTCCGGGGTTCCTCTTCCCGCATGCTCTCAGACGTCCGAGGCGCAGCAGCCCGCAGGACCAGCTTCAGTCCAGGACCCTTCTGAAACGGCTGAAACTCCCGCCGCAGAGGAAGCTTCTGAAGGACCTGAAGCTCCCAAGGCGGTGGACCTCGTCGAAATGTTCGGGAATTTCAGGGCGATGAACATCTTCCGGAGGTGATTATTTCTTCAGTTTTCGCTTTATGTGGTTTTTCATTTACCTCATATTACTTTGTAGCCCATGTAATTTCACTTAAACTCAGATTGGTGATTCGGTCAGAGGTAATGATAATTGATCATTGCTCTCAATATTGTTTGAACAGTATTAATCTTCTTAACACCATTACCACTGGAAACAAGATTTTGAAGATTATTATGCTGATCGTGAACCATTTGTTGGTAAATTTGGAAATGCAACCCTACACCGTTTTTGGGGTGAACAAAATATTTTTCTAGTAGCTTTCGTCGTGTTTCGAATGAATCTAGCACATTTCCTTCACAAACGAAACATAACTGTGATATCGGTCCCGATAGCTGGAGAGAGTATGATAGGCCTACATATCAGGGAAATTCGAGAAATATCGGTAGAATACTATCAAGAATAGTATATTACACATTTCCGGGTTGTATAGGGGGCTCCGCCCCTTAAACCCCTTTTAAGGGGGGCTACCGCCCCCCCCCCCCTGGTCTACAAAAACCTCGTATGTTCTGGCAGGAGGGAACTCAGACCCAGGAACAGTTTTAACCACATCTTACTTTCGTTTTGTTTCTGGGACCCTTTTCCATGCACTAGAAAACCCACTGGTGTCTGTCCTGTCTGTAATGACACGGTCTTACAGTGCATTGTACTTCCATTGGAAGTACACCGTGATTTCGTAGATTTAGTAAGCTTGCTTCGTTATTTTGTTGATATTTCGCAATGAAATAAAAAAAAATCATTCTTACAACCCACGCATTGTCTAGCCATGATGGAACTGATTTTAATTCAAAAGGCTTCTCCTTGGCCCAGCTTCTATTGTCACGTGATGATCTATTCCATATCTGATTGGTTCTATTGAGTGTCTATATTCTCGTCATGTTCACGCACGAATCTAATTGGCTCGTTTGATTTCCATCCGCTACAAATCCGTTCGATTTCCCGTTACTCTTAACGACTTTTTGTCATTTTTTCGCGGCGCTGATGGC
>NC_091578.1:24209299-24216799 GCF_042767895.1 Penaeus vannamei | reverse complement strand
AGTCTACAATAGACCGTATCCTTGCGCTTCGAGTCATTGTAGAGCGCCGTCGTGAGTTCGGACGTGGGCTGCTTGCAGCCTACATCGACCTCAAGAAGACCTTTGATACAGTGCGTCGGGAATCACTATGGGAGATCCTGAGACTGAGAGGAATTCCAACAAGGATTATTGAATAGCAAACCTGTATACTGGTACTGAAAGTGCTGGTGGGAGCCTGTCGAGCTTCTTACCTGTCAGTTCAGGAGTGAGGCAAGGCTGTGTTCTTGCACCAACACTTTTCAATACTTGCATGGACTGGATCCTAGGCAGAGCTACTGTTCAAAGTCATTGTGGAGCAACACGGTAATATTAAGGTTACAGACCTTGACTTTGCCGATGATGTTGCTATTCTATCTGAGTCTTTGGAAACCCTAGTGGTGGCTCTCAATGCATGTAGTAATGAAGCAAAGCCCTTGGGTCTAGAGGTCTGGAGCAAGACCAAGATCCAGGACTTTGGGGACTTGCTAGGAGAACCTGTTCGGTCGGTACGTGCTTGCGGCGAGGACATTGAAGTCACAGAGAGCTTTACATACCTTGGTAGTGCAGTTTATAACTCAGGGCTGTCAGACCAGGAGACGGATTGGCCTGGCAGCAGGGGTCATGAATCTCAACAAGAGTATTTGCAGGTGCCAGTACCTGTGCAGAAGGACCAAGCTACAGGTTTTCAGGGCCCTGATAATGCCAGTTTTGCTCTACGGTAATGAAACCTGGACATTATCCAGTGCACTGAAGTCTCGTCTTGGTGCCTTTTGTAATAGGTCCTTGCGCCAGATCATGGGGTACTGTTGGCAGGACCATGTGTCCAACCAACGGCTGCACTATAAGACTGGCACAGGACCTGTTACCTGCACAATCCGGGATCACCAATTCAGGCAATATGGCCACCTGGCTCGCTTTCCACAGGCTGATCCTGCTCATCAGGTTGTCTCTGTTTGAGACAACCCTGGGTGGAGGAGGCCTGTGGGATGACCGAGGAGGTCGTAGCTTAGGCAGATCGATCAAACCTGTCGTGAGGAGCTCGAGATGGGCCGAGTCCCTGCCTGGCGGCTTGCCATGAGGGATCCCAAAAGGTGGACGCGGCTATGCGCCCCCGTCGGCGTTAGCTCCTAATGATAATGATGATATATATATATATATATATATATATATATATATATATATATATATATTTATTTATTTTATTTATTTATTTATCGTCATTGGTGGGAGCATTATGTTGCCTTGCGAAACGCATCTACTAATATTTATAAGGAGGCTAAATCTGAATATAATGCTCATCGGAAAGAAGTTCTCTCAGAAGCCTTACAGCCTCGTAAATGGTGGTCAACACTCAAAGCATCTCTGTTTGGTCTTGAGTCCTCCATTCCTCCTTTAATGAAACCTGATGGTAGTGTTACTTAAAATCCGTTTGAGAAAGCTACCTTGTTAGCAGATTGTTTTATTTCAAAACAAATTTTAGAAGATATTGAACTTCCTCTTTCATGGCATCTATTGCCACGCTTTAATTTATTTGCTTTCGGTCCTCTGATGTTATCTGATAAAAGATACTTAATTTCAGAGGAAACGAAAGCAAATAAATTAAAGCGTGGCAAGACTTGTCTCCCTAGATTTTTGACACTGTTAATCACAAGGGTTTAATTTTTAAGTTGCAGTCTGTTGGTGTTGGTCCTAAAGTTTTTAAAATATTTTAATTGAATTTTTAACTGATAGGCAGGAGCCTTTTTCATGTTGATGGTAGTTTTAGCTCGTATTCCCGTATGTTTTCTGGGGCTCCTCAGGGTAGTGCTCTTGGCCAATTGCTCTTTACTTTATATACAAGCGATATGCGGTCTGGCATTTCTAATAAAATGTTGGCATATGCTGATCATACTCCTCTCTCTATGCTGATGTTCCTTCTCCGGCAACTAGGCAAAGAGTAGCTGACGGTCTACAAGTCAGTTTTCTATGTATATATATATATATATATATATATATATATATATATATATATATATATATGCGTGTGTGTGTGTGTGTGTGTGTGTGTGTGTGTGTGTGTGTGTGTGTGTGTGTGTGTGTGTGTGTGTGTGTGTGTGTGTGTGTGTTTATATATATATATATATATATATATATATATATATATATATATATATATATATATATATATATATATATAGACATAGACATGTCTATGTATATACATCAATGTACAATTGATTCGTCACAAATACAGTGACAATCTATCAGTACCAATTCATGAATAAGAATTTTGACCTGGTAGACGAAAACGTATGCACAGTAACAGATGATAGAATTTTTAAAATCAAGAAAAGCACACTTTATACATGCGCATATATATAAAATTGTGTTAGTACAGTTGAGAAACCTCCCTTCAAAGCAGACGCTCTTGCTCTTCAAACACTGTGATAAAAAAACGATAATTTGCCACTGCCCTCAACTCGGTTCTTTTGTGTTATCTCACAGAATACGCCTTCCGTATAGAGGATTTGAAGCAACTTGTGATGATCCTTAAAAGAATGAAAATAAATAAAAAATGAAAGTAGGAAGGTCGAAGACTGTTTCTGGAGGCAGGTAGCTTTGATTTGAATGAATGTGGATATTCCTCAATTTAACATGCGCGTTTTCTGTTTCATGTTTTTTTTTTTCTTTCCTCAATTTAACAGGCACGCTTTCTATTCAAAGTTAAGGGTCGCGTTTTTTATGTGAGATCTCGCATATATAGGATCTCTGAGAACCGCTGTGTCTGATTGATGTGGCTGATATCGTTCTCTGGAGGATGTTTACAAGTGTTTATACAGCTTATCAGTCTGTCATCTCCAGCTGTCTTAAGTGAACAAGGAAATAGACAATTGCGCTTTCACTCGCAAGAAATGAGACACTTGATCACTCCGTCAGCTCCGTCGCGGCAAAGCTCGAAGGCTTCGAATTTGAAGCAGTGAGTGATGAGGGGCTTCAGGTCCACCAGCCCCTTGGAGATCATTTCGATGGCTGTGGGGTAGCTGCGGGATGGAAAGGCCAAGGTCACGAAAAATAATTAAACGTGATGCACAATGCATGTATTATGTATACGCCGAGAGCGAGAAAATAGGTCAGAATGGTCGAGGTTATAAAAGTTTATATAAAAAAAATCACATTTAGTCTCACAGAATCGCATTATACCATGAATTTAGTATAACAGATTATCACTTACGAAGGTCGAGTCCCACCTACCAGTTGACGTATCTGAACACGCCCCTGATGTCGACCTCGCGGATGGCAGCGTTGACGAGGGGCAGCGTGACGTCCTTCGCGGGCAGCCCCATCACCATCACGACGCCGCACATCCTCGTGGCCTGAGGACATCGCGGCCGCACATTAGGTCGTAATTTTGACTTCGCCAAAGGGTCGGAGCGCATTTAGCTCTCGTGGTAGAACCTTCTGGAAATGTATCCCGAAAGACTTACGTATATGGCCGACGCAAGGGCGGACTCCACGCCGCTGCACTCGAGGCTGACCTCCGGCATGCACCCCATCGTCTGCCTGACCCTCTGGGCGAAGGCGCGGGGTTCGCTCCCGTCCGCCAGCAGCGTGCGGTGGGCGCCCATCCGCTTGGCCGCTTCCAGCCGCTTCGGTTTAATGTCTGCGAGGAAGGATTCTAGGGATCGGTTCTTTGTCATGAGCATTATCGAGAAAAATGTGATAATTCCGTGTATATTTTTCATGCTATTATTGACTCTTATCGTGATTTAAATATCAGCGAAACCGACCCGTGACGAGGATGTTGGAGGCGCCCATGGCCTTCGCGGCGACGAGGCCGAGCAGCCCCAGGGGACCGGCGCCGCAGATCAGCACCATGGACACCCCGGAGCGGCGGCACGCGTGGATGGCGACGGCGAAGGGCTTGATGAGGGCGCCCTCCTCCAGGCTCACGGTGTCTGGCAGCCTGGGGGTCACAGAGAGGTCAATGTGTGGCAGTCAGGCGTGGATGTACAGCAATTGCACAGAATGCCCTTGCACATCAAATAACGAAATGGCCGAACACTACATAACAGTTCTTAAACTAAGGAGTAAGTTCCAAGTCCGGAGGAAAAATGTGAATTTCTCTAACTGCATTTGGCATTCTATTATCAAGCTAAAAAGAAGTAAAATGTGATAATACCGCATTTTCTCCAGTCTGTTGTTTACCCAGGAGAACGTTTTAATCAGTTGGTGGATGATAAGTGAAGAGGGGATACTTAGGCAAAGACCAACTACAAGAAGAAAGGTGGCGGTAAAAAGCTCAAGAACGACATTTTCTTACGTTAATGTATATTTGTGAAGAAGGTGTCTATTATAGTTAGATTCCACCATTTTACTGAAAAGCTAGTATCTTTACAACTGTGTACATTGTTTTCATTTATTTATCATTCTCGTAAATGATCCTGCCATTTATTCGTTAACTACATATCATTATTATAATGTACATACATACTGGTATATAACACTAAATTTATGCTAGCCTGCACGTATAATTATTCACAGGAGTGAAAACCAAAGCAGTTTGTGATCCGGTAATGTCTAGTTTGCATCCCATTCTGGTGCCAGTAAAGGTGAAAAAAATATTATCCAAAAGGGACAATAATTAAATGTTGAAACACCAATTAATACGATTCTGGGAATGGATATACTCTGCGGAATGTTAGATGGAGGTATATAGGTAGATATTAGAGGATTGCATTAATCTTAACTGAAGAGCAGATGGAATAGTAAGAATGCCATTGCTGAGGTGTCTCACGCGAAAGCCTCTGCAGGTGTGAAATCATGTCACCTGAAAATTCCGAACTAATGAAAGTAAAAAACAAAAGTAAATGTCTTCGATTTCCCTTTACCAACGTTCAACACCGTTATAATTACTTATGGCAAAGGTCGGCCCTGTGCTTGTAGTAGCGGCTGAGGCATCCTGGATAAGGCACGGGGGAGCTGTGGAAGCAGGAGGTCTCGCAGGTGTTATAATGTCCCCCGCGACAGAACTGGCAAGAACCGCAGGGATCTCCGGGCTCCAAGGCCACGCGGTCACCTGAGTCACAACACCAAAATCACCGTGGTTATTTGCTCCTAAAACCAGAGAAGAGAAGAGACAAATAAAGAAGGAAAAGTTAAAAAAGTCAAACAGGAACTGACCGGCCTTCAGGTTCTTGACGCCAGAGCCACACTTGGCCACGACGCCCGAAGCCTCGTGTCCCACTCCCAGGGGCGGCTCCAGTTCGTAGTCCGCCAGCTTCCCTTTGAACGCCAGGGACACATCCGAGCCGCAGATCCCGACCCAAGACATGCGCACGAGGACCTCTGCCGAGGGGGTGACAGGGCCGTTAAGGAGAGGCTTTGGCAGGGGAAGGGGAAGGAGGAAGAGGAGAAATGTCTTACTAAGAGGATCAATGTACTAAAGGCCATTCATTCATATATATATTCATTTAGCTACTCATGGTTACATGGGAAACTGAGAATTAAATCAATTAAAAGTACGAAAACCGAGAAACGACAGAAAAAGGAAATGTGCACCTACCATGAGCTTCGATGTCTTGAACAGGCCCTTTTTCCTGCGGACAAACAGAAGTGTTTAGGTGATTTTTACAATGACTATTCAAAATCGTGTCACTGATTGAATGAATTCATAAATAAATCAATAAATCACGTGTTCGCATGTGTGCGTTTGTGTGTGTGTGTGTGTGTGTGTGTGCGTTTGTGTTTGTGTATAATGTCCTTCCAACTTCTCTTATATTTTTTTTTCTGTGTTCGGCCCATTTCCAGTATCCTTGTGATATGCGGCCGGTTTGTTAGAATTGCACGAGGCCCGACCCAATGAACATTCATTATACGGACATGCATATACACAAATGTTATTATTTTTCAGACACATATCCCCACATATTTACAGCCATTGATATCTTTTTACTGGATATCTTAGAGGGCACAAGTGTTCTCCACTGATTTTTTTCTTTGTTCTGTTATCGTCCTAAGGATTCCTTTCGAGTTATGAATAGTAATTGCTTTAGGGATATAGGATTCCCCTGTCTGACTCCCTTTTGCTGTCTTCATCTTATGTGAATCCTTAAGGAATGCTTTTGTTTGTTACGAGAGAGTATACAATGATGATACTCACGAAGCAATATGTTTGTTAGTATGCGTGTCAAAGGCAAACAGTCCGTGATATATGCATACACATATAACGCATAGATATACATATATGAGTTCCAGTTAATGATTTCAAGTCCTGTCATTAGTTATTCATGTTTATTGCATTCTCCTTGTCTCCTGGGATGGTAATTGTAGATATCCATACTTTTCACTTTGTCAAATGCCCGTCTATGCATCTATATGTTTCTCCTTGACCGTGGCTCCTTTGGGATCCTATATTGCACATACATGGACCAAGACATGAACGAGCCTGCATATATGGTGGATCCCTGTTACATGCGCAGATATATATATATATATATATATATATATATATATATATATATATATATATATATATACATTTTTTTTTTTTTGCCTTGTTTTATCAGGGGATTTTGAAATTTGAAGAATATGAAGGGAAAGAGGAAAGGAAGAGGGTGAGTGGCAGAACAAGAGGAATAATGGAATAAAGAGACAGAGACAGAAAATAAGGAGCGAGAGGAAATGACTCCCATGATTTTTAGTTTTCTTTGCGAAAATGATGATGCCTGAATTGGCACCATTTTTAGTCTGAGAAAACTTACCTATCCCAAGAAATTTACATACCCCCCCTAATTACTCCCTCTGTCTTCCCTCACCTATTTTTAGCATACCCCGAAGTCCAAGCTAGTCCATCCCCATCATCCTTGGTATACTCCTTAAAATTTGACCATTCACCATGCTACAGTACAAATCTACTCCATGTCTTCTGCCATAAGCCCTAAAGTACACTCACAATCAATCCCAAACACCCACTCCTCACTACTCCTTCTTCTACTCATTCCTGGCTTCCAGTATTCCCTCTTTCACTCATGATTACCGTTAAAACTTAATGAGAAAGGCCATAGACAACCCACCCACAATTTTTCCTCACGAATCGTCGAAAACCTTTTGTATTTCTTCGTCTCATTTGCATCTCTCTGACAAAAATAAAATCTAGTCATGGCTTACTCTATTACTCTAGATCACATTTTCTCGTTTATTCCGCCAACAAAGATTTAATCAACTATGGTGAGCTTAATCTCTGGAAAAAAGTAACATTGGCAACTCACTCAGGGCACTGGAGTATTCCGATTTTCGTCTGATTTCAACCAGCTAATCCTTAATACTTATGTTTATATATAATTGGCATTATAAAACCCATATAAAATATTTTTTAATGTCATACCAGTTACTTCTAAAAATATCATCATAATATTATAATTGGGAAAAAAGTACTTGGCGAATCTGTCCAAAGTGAGTTGCCAGGTATCCCCTTTCTGAGACTGGGCGGAGTTTCGGTGCCAT
>NC_091578.1:24196799-24199299 GCF_042767895.1 Penaeus vannamei | reverse complement strand
GGGTAGACGACCTCGCCGCCCGCCAGGAACCCCGTCCAGAAGCCGTAGCTGCCCATGGTGACGATGCTGTGGTTGCACGACGACAGCAGCGCCATGTCAAACGATGCGGATTTCCCTGCGGCGGTAAGAGGTGTCAATTGCAGTTCATGATGACTAAATTAATGTGGATTATAATGTATGTTGTGAAAAGGGTAGTCCTAGAAGAGGATGTAAAGGACACAGGGATTGTAATACAGGCAAACATTGGTTACTGCTTTCTCTATCCATTTAGAAGGATAGGTACACATCGGTAAATAAGTGATGTGGCAAACTAGGGTGAAGAATACCCACGCGCGCGCTCGCATACACATAAAAAACAGTGAGCCACTACTGTAAGAATAACTAAACAAGCCAAGTCTAATCGATTGAGGGGGAGGGGGAGAGGGGGGGTTGTTGAAGTATCATTAATTTTTGCATGATTGGTCGCCCGCTCCACCTGCGCAGGCTGACTGTTTTCGCGTAATATCTGTGACGTCAAGCATCTTCCTACAGCTTGGCTTGTTTCAAGGTATTTTAATATAATTTTAATTTGACTTATTGTAGTCATATGTACCTTGGCCTATTCCTTTCTGTCCCCATCCCTGGGTAAAGCCTTAATGCTGCGTTCGGAACTGCTCGTCTTGCTCGTCCAGACTTCTTGTCCAGGACCAGCAGGATAAGCGGGCCGCGTTCGGAACCTCCAAGACCCTTTCTGCCCAGAATGTAAACATTAAATTTTTTATCATACCGGTGTCTTTATTTTACACGCTGCATAGGTTTTGTAACTCCTTTGATACATATTTAACTTACCTGCAACTGACAAACACAAAAATATCCTTTGATCACACCAATAAAGGATCATAATATTACCAATCAATATCTTGTGGTTACCTGCAACTGTCAATGTTTACATACAAAATCTATTGTGACGTCATCTCGTCCTGCTCGCCCACCAACTGGTCTGGACGAGATAGACGAGCAGTTCCGAACGCAGCATGACTACCTCCCAAATGAGACGCTTTACCTAGCACGTTAGTTTCTTATTCATATTGCTTCAAAGTACTTCCCCCCAGTTATTTGCAAATGGATATAACGATGACAAATTGGTAATTTATGCCAGGAGAAGTAAAAGCCAGATGCTACTTCACAGAAGTTGAGTGACAATCACTGACGAAATGCTGTTTGGACTAAAGTGTGACCAGCTTAGTGGTCAGCAAAGAAAGATTCAAAGCACAGAGGTGCCGATATGTACACGTTGTAGAAAGGTGTCCTCTCACTCTGATAAATCTCTATAAAATTCTTCATGAGAATTTTGATGTACAGTACTTACAAGAAGATTAAACCAGGATGACCTTTCACATTTATTTCAGAGTATAACACAAATGTATTGATCCCATGAGCACCCAAGTGTTGTAGGCGTGAAACTTAGACTAAAGATACTTAAAAAGAAATGTTTTGCTAACGCCAGATACGTGCAACAGTTCAGCAGAAATACGAATTGTCTGTCGAAGGGCAATGGGCCTAAAGAACAAAAATAAAGATTTTTTTGTGAAGGAAAAGTGGACCTTAAATCTAATATTACCAATCATATTCTTTAAAGGATTTGGATTACAATATATTTTTTTTCTTATTTTCTTTTTTTGAGGGCTATGATATTATTCAGTTGGATGGCGATGTAGATGAAGACAAATCTATATATTTTAGGACTACTGCAGGATATCTACGAGTCACATAAGTACATTGGCAGATATATCAAGATGAATTTGGGTTTGAAATAAGCTTAGAGAAGAAATTTGTTAAGTACCTAATTAAGGATAAACGAATAAATCATGTACACAGAGGCGAATTTTACACTACATAAGAGGTAATCTATTCGCAATTGTCCATTATGAAGGAACCACGTAGGCAGTTTCAAGGACGGAAAACTGTCCATTCAGCATATGGAAATTTAATTAGAATCAAAATTGGTCTACCAGATACGTTTTTTTTTTTTTCAGACTGTCCCTGTTTATTAGATTTAGGAAGTAAAATATTTTTTCTGAGAAAAAGATGAAGAAGAAAAAAAAGAAAATTGAGACGTAAACAAAGAGGCTGATCTGTCTCACTGGTGGCAGCGATCTGGGACAGCGCCCAAGACAAATCAAGCCTCAATAATAACAAAAGTACACGAGTGTTTTTTTTTTTTCTTTCTCTATCATTTTTCTCTATCTTTCTTTTTAACCGTTTGTTCTGATGGGGATATTTACTATCTTAAATAGAATAATAAGTAAGTAGGCCTAAATAAAAACCTTTTAGATGGGACTCCATATAATGTTATAATATTAGTTATTAAAAGAAAGATGTGTCCTGGAATTTATAAAGTGCTGAAGCAAGCATGAAATTTTTTAAATATGTAAAGCGCGAATGATGATTAGATCTTTTTTTCTTTAATTACAACCGAGAAAATAAATCAGGATCTTGATTTTTATGACAGTAGTGAATA
>NC_091578.1:24154299-24179299 GCF_042767895.1 Penaeus vannamei | reverse complement strand
CTATGCGGCCGCTCACACACGGCGACAGCCACTGTATTTTCATGGTGATGGCGCGCCTCATTGGCTGGAGGGGTTGGGATTCAACCAATGCGAGTTCATCACATGGAGCGGAGGCAGACAGACAGGTGCCAGTAGCTACCGCTTCCACCAGCCTGTTACCCTGATTTGATGGACATTCTCATGTAATTAAAGAAATTGGGTTCATGTTCTCGTAACTTTGGATACAATGTGAAGAACATTCCATGGATAAATCTGTCATTTAAGATAGGATGAACTCAATAACGTCTGTCTCCTCTTCCGCCGCTGCAAACAACGATATAAAACCCATGCACATGCCACCTCTTCTACATCCATTGCCAGCTGTGTATGATCAGCGACCGAAGAGATGAAAAAAAAAGAAAAATACAATAGTGGGTGAGAGTCGAGCCAATGTAAGCTCCGTGTGTGAACAGTCGGGCCACTAAAATCGCTCGTCTGAACAGGGCCAAAAGGTGCTTTAACACCAATGTGGCACGTGTCACCTCACTTGAAAACGATCGTATGGAAACATTACACCTTTCACATAGAAGTGTGCCACTCATAGATTGGACTTGCCCATCGGACAATGTTGTCCGTTTTTGATGGAACTTTTACATCCATACTTATTATAGCCAAGTTAACATATAGTCAAAATCTTATAAAACATGGTATAAAAATGAAAACTTTGGCATAGAGTAGTTATGAAGTGTCTAGAAAGATTCCGCCAAACACATTTGACACATGGTTTCGCTCGCCTAGTGAGCGAGGCTTCGAATGAGAGAGGGTATTTTATGTGCGCGGTCTTGCAGGAAACAATAGGCGTCTTCTGCATGCATTAAAAGTTTATTCCGCACTAAAGTTTCATCCAAATCCATAGTACTTGCACAGATGTATGACACACTGTTAGACACATGAGTCAAGGCGATTATTAATAAATATGCTGTTTTACATGGAAGAGCGGGTATCTGTGCAGTGACAATTGAATTTTATAGGCAATTGAACTGGCGGTGTCATATAAAAATAAGATTCTCTTAAAATCGATTTCTCCGAGAGCTCTTTCCCGTAAGTGATCGGGGTAAGACTTGAGCAGTAGCAACTCGAGGTGTCATGGTGTCCCACATGGCTATTTTAGTGATTGTTCAATGAAAATATAACCGGTATAATCATTATTTTCCAACATTTTTAAAAATTGAAATGACCAAAATGATCGACCATATTCACAAAGCATCCATAACTTTTGTGATGTCATCAAAATTTGCTTTTTCCAAAAATAGTATCAGACGCCATGACAACTGCTCGAGTTGCTACTGATCTAGCCTTCCTCTAAGTGGTCGCGGGGCAAGGGGTTTGGTAGTCTTTTCAGGATGTTACCAGCATGGAATATGATAACAAATTTAGTTTTAAAATCACTAGTTTAAAGATTCAGGAAGTTTGTACTTTGCATTTGAAACCTAACCATGATGTTATCAAAAGTTTTCTCACTTAATATATTACATAAATTGGAAATGTTTTTCCAACCTGGATATACCATTGCCTTTTCTGTCTGTAAACTCTGGAATTCCCTGTGGAATTTTCTTAGTTTTTCTTTTCACTGTTGAGAGTTATATCTGCAGTCTGAGTATCTCACAACTTATGATGACATATATTGATGAATTTTTATATAGATCTTTACCATGGAAATGATCGAATTTGTTTCAATATTGATTATAATAAACATTGATGGCAACTCAATTCAATGTTTTACATGGAGTTGATGACGTAATTACGTATCATTACATGATTGTTAAGATTAATTAGAGGCCTTATTTCCGCCGACAAAAACCTGTCTTACGACACAAATTGTATTAGCGACACTTCCCCGGGCTGGTCGTGTAGTCCCCTTAATTGTTCCTCCCGAATGTTGTCACAATTTCCCCTATTTCTTTGGAATAAACACTGACGTCATGAAGAGAGGGCATAAACGTCCTCATCATTACATATCAATCATTCCCACTAATTTATCATAATCATTACCACTCGTCAACTGAGTGTACTCCAACCTTGTACCATTTTTCTCTTGTCCTTTCTTCTTTCTTGCTCACTCTGGTTATAATTTCCGTCTTCTCAGGGGATTCTTGAAGTTTATCTTTCTCTCTCCTCTTAACCAGAGTACAGAATAAAACCCATTCGTAAAATGATTATATTTAAGGAATGATAAAACAATATGAAAATATAAAAAAAATAATCAAAATTCTTCTTTTAGGAACTAAACAATATATTTATAACAAACAAACCAATGAATTATACTATTCGTGACATTATATAAGATCTGAGTAGTTATATTATTCTATCATAATAATTTTCAACTTCAAAACAATCATTTACTATCTTTTATTATGAATTTGAGTTGACTTCCACTCTGAATGGGGTTTAAATCAGTGCCACGTCAGCCAATAGCTGTCCTGATGATATCTTCTTTACCTCTATTTTCTACTCTTATCTCAAATAATCACTTTACTTTATTCTCCAGATGATATTTATAGTACTTTATAAATTTGTTAATGTTATCATTACAGTATTATGCCCTTTCTTCAGGTATTTCCAGATATTAACCTTACTCCTTTCATGTAGTTCAAATGGGACTCCTCTCTATCTCTCTCTCTCTTTGTGGTTACTGTGACAATATCAGGGTGTAATATCTAAGTATTTAATAATTTAACTCCAACTCAGATCCCATGTATTACAAGCATCACGTCCTTCTTAATTCATACATGCATGATTTCATAACTTAAATACAATCTTTCAAGTAACGAAATTAACATATATCTATTTCTAAATGAGAATATTCATTATACAACCTGGATATAATAGTGCCAGTACAATATAATAGAGTATCCTAAAGACAAAGAGAATGTGATGGGGAAACACCAGAGAAAATAGAAATTTATATGGTAAACTATTATATTGTACCAAGGTTCGTCAATTTCTTAATATCTAGTGGAATATTACATATACATATACATATATAAAACTCCGTATAAAATAACAAAATAAAGTATCATCTTTCTGAGCAAACAATTAAGTACTAGAACAACATACATAATTCAAACTATTAAAACTGAGGTATACATAAGTTACAATACATGCTTCAAGACTAAGTAAATGAGGGATACAAAGGGTGGCTTCCAGACGAATTTTTGGGTCACTCTAACTTCCCATTCCGTATGCTCATTACAGTCGTAACAGCAACGCTGGAAATGTTTGCCAAAGGTGCGACGCCTCCCCCCTTCTTAGGAATCGTGCTCGAGTTGACAAATCTGATTTTGTTTTTGAATTGTATTAATTGATTAATCACTGTTTTACTGATCTGTTTTACTGATGTAACATTAGGAAATGGCAATAAATACAAGTTGTTAGTTATTAACATCTTAAAATTCAAATCAAACTACGGAAACATATCGAAATCAGTTGTAAATGCGCAGGTCTTAAGCATCTACCATTTTTTTCCTTCGTCTATCGACGCCGGTTTCGAAAGTCACACATTTTATATATCTTGAAAATGCCACTATTTATTAATTGATAGCGATTGCCTTTAACATGAGAAATAAGTTTACACCTGCAACTGTATGTACATAACTAGTAAAATAATTTTGTAGAACTAAACATGAATTTGCACAATATTCTTTTTTCATGATGAAAAACTTGAGTATTCTAAAGGTACAGAAAGCTTACCAGATCCTTTCTCTCTCTCTGATAGCTGGTTTGAAAGCCCCAATGGTTGGCCCATGTTAGTTTTGGTGATATTTATCTCTACCTAATACACACGCCTGGTGAGTACACAGAAGAGGAGCCACTTGGACGTTCATTCAACTCTAGCCACTTGGACGTTCATTCAACTCTAGCCACTTGGACGTTCATTCAACTCTAGCCACTTGGACGTTCATTCAACTCTAGCCACTTGGACGTTCATTCAACTCTAGCCACTTGGACTTTCTTTCAACTCTAGCCACTTGGACGTTCATTCAACTCTAGCCACTTGGACGTTCATTCAACTCTAGCCACTTGGACGTTCATTCAACTCTAGCCACTTGGACGTTCATTCAACTCTAGCCACTTGGACGTTCATTCAACTCTAGCCACTTGGACGTTCATTCAACTCTAGCCACTTGGACGTTCATTCAACTCTAGCCACTTGGACGTTCATTCAACTCTAGCCACTTGGACGTTCATTCAACTCTAGCCACTTGGACGTTCATTCAACTCTAGCCACTTGGACTTTCTTTCAACTCTAGCCACTTGGACGTTCATTCAACTCTAGCCACTTGGACGTTCATTCAACTCTAGCCACTTGGACGTTCATTCAACTCTAGCCACTTGGACGTTCATTCAACTCTAGCCACTTGGACGTTCATTCAACTCTAGCCACTTGGACGTTCATTCAACTCTTGCCACTTGGACGTTCATTCAACTCTAGCCCCTTGGACGTTCATTCAACTCTAGCCACTTGGACATTCATTCAACACTAGCCACTCGGACGTTCATTCAACTCTAGCCACTTGGACGTTCATTCAACTCTAGCCACTCGGACGTCCATTCAACTCTAGCCACTTGGACGTTCATTCAACACTAGCCACTTGGACGTTCATTCAACTCTAGCCACTTGGACGTTCATTCAACACTAGCCACTTGGACGTTCATTCAACTCTAGCCACTTGGACGTTCATTCAACTCTAGCCACTTGGACGTTCATTCAACTCTAGCCACTTGGACGTTCATTCAACACCAGCCACTTGGACGTTCATTCAACTCTAGCCACTTGGAGGTTCATTCAACTCTAGCCACTTGGACGTTCATTCAACTCTAGCCACTTGGACGTTCATTCAACTCTAGCCACTTGGACGTTCATTCAACTCTAGCCACTTGGACGTTCATTCAACTCTAGCCCCTTGGACGTTCATTCAACTCTAGCCACTTGGACGTTCATTCAACACTAGCCACTCGGACGTTCATTCAACTCTAGCCACTTGGACGTTCATTCAACTCTAGCCACTTGGACGTTCATTCAACTCTAGCCACTCGGACGTTCATTCAACTCTAGCCACTTGGACGTTCATTCAACTCTAGCCACTTGGACGTCCATTCAACTCTAGCCACTTGGACGTTCATTCAACTCTAGCCACTTGGACGGTCATTCAACTCTAGCCACTTGGACGTTCATTCAACTCTAGCCACTTGGACGTTCATTCAACTCTAGCCACTTGGACGTTCATTCAACACCAGCCACTTGGACGTTCATTCAACTCTAGCCACTTGGAGGTTCATTCAACTCTAGCCACTTGGACGTTCATTCAACTCTAGCCACTTGGACGTTCATTCAACTCTAGCCACTTGGACGTTCATTCAACTCTAGCCACTTGGACGTTCATTCAACTCTAGCCACTTGGACTTTCATTCAACTCTAGCCACTTGGACTTTCATTCAACTCTAGCCACTTGGACGTTCATTCAACTCTAGCCACTTGGACGTTCATTCAACTCTAGCCACTTGGACGTTCATTCAACTCTAGCCACTTGGACGTTCATTCAACTCTAGCCACTTGGACGTTCATTCAACTCTAGCCACTTGGACGTTCATTCAACACTAGCCACTTGGACGTTCATTCAACTCTAGCCACTTGGACGTTCATTCAACTCTAGCCACTTGGACGTTCATTCAACTCTAGCCACTTGGACGTTCATTCAACTCTAGCCACTTGGACGTTCATTCAACACTAGCCACTCGGACGGTTATTCAACTCTAGCCACTTGGACGTTCATTCAACACTAGCCACTTGGACGTTCATTCAACTCTAGCCACTTGGACGTTCATTCAACACTAGCCACTCGGACGGTTATTCAACTCTAGCCACTTGGACGTTCATTCAACTCTAGCCACTCGGACGTTCATTCAACACTAGCCACTCGGACGGTTATTCAACTCTAGCCACTTGGACGTTCATTCAACTCTAGCCACTCGGACGTTCATTCAACTCTAGCCACTTGGACGTTCATTCAACTCTAGCCACTTGGACGTTCATTCAACACTAGCCCCTTGGACGTTCATTCAACTCTAGCCACTTGGACGTTCATTCAACACTAGCCACTCGGACGTTCATTCAACTCTAGCCACTTGGACGTTCATTCAACTCTAGCCACTTGGACGTTCATTCAACACTAGCCCCTTGGACGTTCATTCAACTCTAGCCACTTGGACGTTCATTCAACTCTAGCCACTTGGACGTTCATTCAACTCTAGCCACTTGGACGTTCATTCAACTCTAGCCACTTGGACGTTCATTCAACACTAGCCCCTTGGACGTTCATTCAACTCTAGCCACTCGGACGTTCATTCAACTCTAGCCACTTGGACGTTCATTCAACTCTAGCCACTTGGACGTTCATTCAACTCTAGCCACTTGGACGTTCATTCAACTCTAGCCACTTGGACGTTCATTCAACTCTAGCCACTTGGACATTCATTCAACTCTAGCCACTTGGACGTTCATTCAACTCTAGCCACTTGGACGTTCATTCAACTCTAGCCACTTGGACGTCCATTCAACTCTAGCCACTTGGACGTCCATTCAACTCTAGCCACTTGGACATTCATTCAACTCTAGCCACTTGGACGTCCATTCAACTCTAGCCACTTGGACGTTCATTCAACTCTAGCCACTTGGACGTCCATTCAACTCTAGCCACTTGGACGTTCATTCAACTCTAGCCACTTGGACGTCCATTCAACTCTAGCCACTTGGACGTTCATTCAACTCTAGCCACTTGGACGTTCATTCAACTCTAGCCACTTGGACGTCCATTCAACTCTAGCCACTTGGACGTTCATTCAACTCTAGCCACTTGGACGTCCATTCAACTCTAGCCACTTGGACGTCCATTCAACTCTAGCCACTTGGACGTTCATTCAACTCTAGCCACTTGGACGTCCATTCAACTCTAGCCACTTGGACGTTCATTCAACTCTAGCCACTTGGACGTTCATTCAACTCTAGCCACTTGGACGTTCATTCAACACTAGCCACTTGGACGTTCATTCAACTCTAGCCACTTGGACGTTCATTCAACTCTAGCCACTTGGACGTCCATTCAACTCTAGCCACTTGGACGTTCATTCAACTCTAGCCACTTGGACGTTCATTCAACTCTAGCCACTTGGACGTTCATTCAACTCTAGCCACTTGGACGTTCATTCAACACTAGCCACTTGGACGTTCATTCAACTCTAGCCACTTGGACGTTCATTCAACTCTAGCCACTTGGACGTTCATTCAACTCTAGCCACTTGGACGTTCATTCAACTCTAGCCACTTGGACGTTCATTCAACTCTAGCCACTTGGACGTTCATTCAACTCTAGCCACTTGGACGTTCATTCAACTCTAGCCACTTGGACGTTCATTCAACTCTAGCCACTTGGACGTTCATTCAACTCTAGCCACTTGGACGTTCATTCAACTCTAGCCACTTGGACGTTCATTCAACTCTAGCCACTTGGACGTTCATTCAACTCTAGCCACTTGGACGTTCATTCAACTCTAGCCACTTGGACGTTCATTCAACACTAGCCACTTGGACGTTCATTCAACTCTAGCCACTTGGACGTTCATTCAACTCTAGCCACTTGGACGTTCATTCAACTCTAGCCACTTGGACGTTCATTCAACACTAGCCACTTGGACGTTCATTCAACTCTAGCCACTTGGACGTTCATTCAACACTAGCCACTTGGACGTTCATTCAACTCTAGCCACTTGGACGTTCATTCAACTCTAGCCACTTGGACGTCCATTCAACTCTAGCCACTTGGACGTTCATTCAACTCTAGCCACTTGGACGTTCATTCAACACTAGCCACTTGGACGTTCATTCAACTCTAGCCACTTGGACGTTCATTCAACTCTAGCCACTTGGACGTCCATTCAACTCTAGCCACTTGGACGTTCATTCAACTCTAGCCACTTGGACGTTCATTCAACTCTAGCCACTTGGACGTTCATTCAACTCTAGCCACTTGGACGTTCATTCAACACTAGCCACTTGGACGTTCATTCAACACTAGCCACTTGGACGTTCATTCAACTCTAGCCACTTGGACGTTCATTCAACTCTAGCCACTTGGACGTTCATTCAACTCTAGCCACTTGGACGTTCATTCAACTCTAGCCACTTGGACGTTCATTCAACACTAGCCACTTGGACGTTCATTCAACACTAGCCACTTGGACGTTCATTCAACTCTAGCCACTTGGACGTTCATTCAACTCTAGCCACTTGGACGTTCATTCAACTCTAGCCACTTGGACGTTCATTCAACTCTAGCCACTTGGACGTTCATTCAACTCTAGCCACTTGGACGTCCATTCAACTCTAGCCACTTGGACGTCCATTCAACTCTAGCCACTTGGACGTCCATTCAACTCTAGCCACTTGGACGTTCATTCAACTCTAGCCACTTGGACGTTCATTCAACTCTAGCCACTTGGACGTTCATTCAACTCTAGCCACTTGGACGTCCATTCAACTCTAGCCACTTGGACGTCCATTCAACTCTAGCCACTTGGACGTCCATTCAACTCTAGCCACTTGGACGTTCATTCAACTCTAGCCACTTGGACGTTCATTCAACTCTAGCCACTTGGACGTTCATTCAACTCTAGCCACTTGGACGTTCATTCAACTCTAGCCACTTGGACGTTCATTCAACTCTAGCCACTTGGACGTTCATTCAACTCTAGCCACTTGGACGTTCATTCAACTCTAGCCACTTGGACGTTCATTCAACTCTAGCCACTTGGACGTTCATTCAACTCTAGCCACTTGGACGTTCATTCAACTCTAGCCACTTGGACGTTCATTCAACTCTAGCCACTTGGACGTTCATTCAACTCTAGCCACTTGGACGTTCATTCAACTCTAGCCACTTGGACGTTCATTCAACTCTAGCCACTTGGACGTTCATTCAACTCTAGCCACTTGGACGTTCATTCAACTCTAGCCACTTGGACGTCCATTCAACTCTAGCCACTTGGACGTTCATTCAACTCTAGCCACTTGGACGTTCATTCAACTCTAGCCACTTGGACGTTCATTCAACTCTAGCCACTTGGACGTTCATTCAACTCTAGCCACTTGGACGTCCATTCAACTCTAGCCACTTGGACGTTCATTCAACTCTAGCCACTTGGACGTTCATTCAACTCTAGCCACTTGGACGTTCATTCAACTCTAGCCACTTGGACGTTCATTCAACTCTAGCCACTTGGACGTTCATTCAACACTAGCCACTTGGACGTTCATTCAACTCTAGCCACTTGGACGTTCATTCAACTCTAGCCACTTGGACGTTCATTCAACTCTAGCCACTTGGACGTTCATTCAACACTAGCCACTTGGACGTTCATTCAACTCTAGCCACTTGGACGTTCATTCAACTCTAGCCACTTGGACGTTCATTCAACTCTAGCCACTTGGACGTCCATTCAACTCTAGCCACTTGGACGTTCATTCAACTCTAGCCACTTGGACGTTCATTCAACTCTAGCCACTTGGACGTTCATTCAACTCTAGCCACTTGGACGTTCATTCAACTCTAGCCACTTGGACGTTCATTCAACTCTAGCCACTTGGACGTTCATTCAACTCTAGCCACTTGGACGTTCATTCAACTCTAGCCACTTGGACGTTCATTCAACTCTAGCCACTTGGACGTTCATTCAACTCTAGCCACTTGGACGTTCATTCAACACTAGCCACTTGGACGTTCATTCAACTCTAGCCACTTGGACGTTCATTCAACTCTAGCCACTTGGACGTTCATTCAACTCTAGCCACTTGGACGTTCATTCAACTCTAGCCACTTGGACGTTCATTCAACTCTAGCCACTTGGACGTTCATTCAACACTAGCCACTTGGACGTTCATTCAACTCTAGCCACTTGGACGTTCATTCAACTCTAGCCACTTGGACGTCCATTCAACTCTAGCCACTTGGACGTCCATTCAACTCTAGCCACTTGGACGTTCATTCAACTCTAGCCACTTGGACGTTCATTCAACTCTAGCCACTTGGACGTTCATTCAACTCTAGCCACTTGGACGTCCATTCAACTCTAGCCACTTGGACGTTCATTCAACTCTAGCCACTTGGACGTTCATTCAACTCTAGCCACTTGGACGTTCATTCAACTCTAGCCACTTGGACGTTCATTCAACTCTAGCCACTTGGACGTTCATTCAACACTAGCCACTTGGACGTTCATTCAACTCTAGCCACTTGGACGTTCATTCAACTCTAGCCACTTGGACGTTCATTCAACTCTAGCCACTTGGACGTTCATTCAACTCTAGCCACTTGGACGTTCATTCAACTCTAGCCACTTGGACGTTCATTCAACTCTAGCCACTTGGACGTTCATTCAACACTAGCCACTTGGACGTTCATTCAACACTAGCCACTTGGACGTTCATTCAACTCTAGCCACTTGGACGTTCATTCAACTCTAGCCACTTGGACGTTCATTCAACTCTAGCCACTTGGACGTTCATTCAACTCTAGCCACTTGGACGTTCATTCAACTCTAGCCACTTGGACGTTCATTCAACTCTAGCCACTTGGACGTTCATTCAACTCTAGCCACTTGGACGTTCATTCAACTCTAGCCACTTGGACGTTCATTCAACTCTAGCCACTTGGACGTTCATTCAACTCTAGCCACTTGGACGTTCATTCAACTCTAGCCACTTGGACGTTCATTCAACTCTAGCCACTTGGACGTTCATTCAACACTAGCCACTTGGACGTTCATTCAACACTAGCCACTTGGACGTTCATTCAACTCTAGCCACTTGGACGTTCATTCAACTCTAGCCACTTGGACGTTCATTCAACTCTAGCCACTTGGACGTCCATTCAACTCTAGCCACTTGGACGTTCATTCAACTCTAGCCACTTGGACGTTCATTCAACTCTAGCCACTTGGACGTTCATTCAACTCTAGCCACTTGGACGTTCATTCAACTCTAGCCACTTGGACGTTCATTCAACTCTAGCCACTTGGACGTTCATTCAACTCTAGCCACTTGGACGTTCATTCAACTCTAGCCACTTGGACGTTCATTCAACTCTAGCCACTTGGACGTTCATTCAACACTAGCCACTTGGACGTTCATTCAACTCTAGCCACTTGGACGTTCATTCAACTCTAGCCACTTGGACGTTCATTCAACTCTAGCCACTTGGACGTTCATTCAACTCTAGCCACTTGGACGTTCATTCAACTCTAGCCACTTGGACGTTCATTCAACTCTAGCCACTTGGACGTTCATTCAACTCTAGCCACTTGGACGTTCATTCAACTCTAGCCACTTGGACGTTCATTCAACTCTAGCCACTTGGACGTCCATTCAACTCTAGCCACTTGGACGTCCATTCAACTCTAGCCACTTGGACGTTCATTCAACTCTAGCCACTTGGACGTTCATTCAACTCTAGCCACTTGGACGTTCATTCAACTCTAGCCACTTGGACGTTCATTCAACACTAGCCACTTGGACGTTCATTCAACTCTAGCCACTTGGACGTTCATTCAACTCTAGCCACTTGGACGTTCATTCAACTCTAGCCACTTGGACGTTCATTCAACACTAGCCACTTGGACGTTCATTCAACTCTAGCCACTTGGACGTTCATTCAACACTAGCCACTTGGACGTTCATTCAACTCTAGCCACTTGGACGTTCATTCAACTCTAGCCACTTGGACGTTCATTCAACTCTAGCCACTTGGACGTTCATTCAACTCTAGCCACTTGGACGTTCATTCAACTCTAGCCACTTGGACGTTCATTCAACTCTAGCCACTTGGACGTTCATTCAACTCTAGCCACTTGGACGTTCATTCAACACTAGCCACTTGGACGTTCATTCAACTCTAGCCACTTGGACGTTCATTCAACTCTAGCCACTTGGACGTCCATTCAACTCTAGCCACTTGGACGTTCATTCAACTCTAGCCACTTGGACGTTCATTCAACTCTAGCCACTTGGACGTTCATTCAACTCTAGCCACTTGGACGTCCATTCAACTCTAGCCACTTGGACGTCCATTCAACTCTAGCCACTTGGACGTTCATTCAACTCTAGCCACTTGGACGTCCATTCAACTCTAGCCACTTGGACGTTCATTCAACTCTAGCCACTTGGACGTCCATTCAACTCTAGCCACTTGGACGTTCATTCAACTCTAGCCACTTGGACGTTCATTCAACTCTAGCCACTTGGACGTTCATTCAACTCTAGCCACTTGGACGTTCATTCAACTCTAGCCACTTGGACGTTCATTCAACTCTAGCCACTTGGACGTCCATTCAACTCTAGCCACTTGGACGTCCATTCAACTCTAGCCACTTGGACGTTCATTCAACTCTAGCCACTTGGACGTCCATTCAACTCTAGCCACTTGGACGTTCATTCAACTCTAGCCACTTGGACGTCCATTCAACTCTAGCCACTTGGACGTCCATTCAACTCTAGCCACTTGGACGTTCATTCAACTCTAGCCACTTGGACGTCCATTCAACTCTAGCCACTTGGACGTTCATTCAACTCTAGCCACTTGGACGTTCATTCAACTCTAGCCACTTGGACGTTCATTCAACTCTAGCCACTTGGACGTTCATTCAACTCTAGCCACTTGGACGTCCATTCAACTCTAGCCACTTGGACGTTCATTCAACTCTAGCCACTTGGACGTTCATTCAACTCTAGCCACTTGGACGTTCATTCAACTCTAGCCACTTGGACGTTCATTCAACTCTAGCCACTTGGACGTTCATTCAACTCTAGCCACTTGGACGTTCATTCAACTCTAGCCACTTGGACGTTCATTCAACTCTAGCCACTTGGACGTTCATTCAACTCTAGCCACTTGGACGTCCATTCAACTCTAGCCACTTGGACGTTCATTCAACTCTAGCCACTTGGACGTTCATTCAACTCTAGCCACTTGGACGTCCATTCAACTCTAGCCACTTGGACGTCCATTCAACTCTAGCCACTTGGACGTCCATTCAACTCTAGCCACTTGGACGTTCATTCAACTCTAGCCACTTGGACGTTCATTCAACTCTAGCCACTTGGACGTTCATTCAACTCTAGCCACTTGGACGTTTATTCAACTCTAGCCACTTGGACGTTTATTCAACACTAGCCACTTCGACGTTTATTCAACTCTAGCCACTTGGACGTTCATTCAACTCTAGCCACTTGGACGTCCATTCAACTCTAGCCACTTCGACGTTCATTCAACTCTAGCCACTTGGACGTTTATTCAACTCTAGCCACTTGGACGTTTATTCAACTCTAGCCACTTGGACGTTCATTCAACTCTAGCCACTTGGACGTTCATTCAACTCTAGCCACTTGGACGTTCATTCAACTCTAGCCACTTGGACGTTCATTCAACACTAGCCACTTGGACGTTCATTCAACACTAGCCACTTGGACGTTCATTCAACACTAGCCACTTGGACGTTCATTCAACTCTAGCCACTTGGACGTTCATTCAACTCTAGCCACTTGGACGTTCATTCAACTCTAGCCACTTGGACGTCCATTCAACTCTAGCCACTTGGACGTTCATTCAACTCTAGCCACTTGGACGTTCATTCAACTCTAGCCACTTGGACGTCCATTCAACTCTAGCCACTTGGACGTCCATTCAACTCTAGCCACTTGGACGTCCATTCAACTCTAGCCACTTGGACGTCCATTCAACTCTAGCCACTTGGACGTTCATTCAACTCTAGCCACTTGGACGTTCATTCAACTCTAGCCACTTGGACGTTCATTCAACTCTAGCCACTTGGACGTTCATTCAACTCTAGCCACTTGGACGTTCATTCAACTCTAGCCACTTGGACGTTCATTCAACTCTAGCCACTTGGACGTTCATTCAACACTAGCCACTTGGACGTTCATTCAACTCTAGCCACTTGGACGTTCATTCAACACTAGCCACTTGGACGTTCATTCAACTCTAGCCACTTGGACGTTCATTCAACTCTAGCCACTTGGACGTTCATTCAACTCTAGCCACTTGGACGTTCATTCAACTCTAGCCACTTGGACGTTCATTCAACTCTAGCCACTTGGACGTTCATTCAACTCTAGCCACTTGGACGTTCATTCAACTCTAGCCACTTGGACGTTCATTCAACTCTAGCCACTTGGACGTTCATTCAACTCTAGCCACTTGGACGTTCATTCAACTCTAGCCACTTGGACGTTCATTCAACTCTAGCCACTTGGACGTTCATTCAACTCTAGCCACTTGGACGTTCATTCAACTCTAGCCACTTGGACGTTCATTCAACTCTAGCCACTTGGACGTTCATTCAACTCTAGCCACTTGGACGTTCATTCAACTCTAGCCACTTGGACGTTCATTCAACTCTAGCCACTTGGACGTTCATTCAACTCTAGCCACTTGGACGTTCATTCAACTCTAGCCACTTGGACGTTCATTCAACACTAGCCACTTGGACGTTCATTCAACTCTAGCCACTTGGACGTTCATTCAACTCTAGCCACTTGGACGTTCATTCAACTCTAGCCACTTGGACGTTCATTCAACTCTAGCCACTTGGACGTTCATTCAACTCTAGCCACTTGGACGTTCATTCAACTCTAGCCACTTGGACGTTCATTCAACTCTAGCCACTTGGACGTTCATTCAACTCTAGCCACTTGGACGTTCATTCAACTCTAGCCACTTGGACGTTCATTCAACTCTAGCCACTTGGACGTTCATTCAACACTAGCCACTTGGACGTTCATTCAACACTAGCCACTTGGACGTTCATTCAACTCTAGCCACTTGGACGTTCATTCAACTCTAGCCACTTGGACGTTCATTCAACTCTAGCCACTTGGACGTTCATTCAACTCTAGCCACTTGGACGTTCATTCAACACTAGCCACTTGGACGTTCATTCAACACTAGCCACTTGGACGTTCATTCAACTCTAGCCACTTGGACGTTCATTCAACACTAGCCACTCGGACGGTTATTCAACTCTAGCCACTTGGACGTTCATTCAACACTAGCCACTTGGACGTTCATTCAACACTAGCCACTTGGACGTTCATTCAACTCTAGCCACTTGGACGTTCATTCAACTCTAGCCACTTGGACGTTCATTCAACTCTAGCCACTTGGACGTTCATTCAACTCTAGCCACTTGGACGTTCATTCAACTCTAGCCACTTGGACGTTCATTCAACTCTAGCCACTTGGACGTTCATTCAACTCTAGCCACTTGGACGTTCATTCAACACTAGCCACTTGGACGTTCATTCAACTCTAGCCACTTGGACGTTCATTCAACTCTAGCCACTTGGACGTTCATTCAACACTAGCCACTTGGACGTTCATTCAACACTAGCCACTTGGACGTTCATTCAACTCTAGCCACTTGGACGTTCATTCAACTCTAGCCACTTGGACGTTCATTCAACTCTAGCCACTTGGACGTTCATTCAACACTAGCCACTTGGACGTTCATTCAACTCTAGCCACTTGGACGTTCATTCAACTCTAGCCACTTGGACGTTCATTCAACTCTAGCCACTTGGACGTTCATTCAACTCTAGCCACTTGGACGTTCATTCAACTCTAGCCACTTGGACGTTCATTCAACTCTAGCCACTTGGACGTTCATTCAACTCTAGCCACTTGGACGTTCATTCAACTCTAGCCACTTGGACGTTCATTCAACACTAGCCACTTGGACGTTCATTCAACTCTAGCCACTTGGACGTTCATTCAACACTAGCCACTTGGACGTTCATTCAACACTAGCCACTTGGACGTTCATTCAACTCTAGCCACTTGGACGTTCATTCAACACTAGCCACTTGGACGTTCATTCAACACTAGCCACTTGGACGTTCATTCAACTCTAGCCACTTGGACGTTCATTCAACTCTAGCCACTTGGACGTTCATTCATCAATAGCCACTTGGACGTTCATTCAACACTAGCCACTTGGACGTTCATTCAACACTAGCCACTTGTCGGATTCAAGCCCCAACTAGCTGGCAAAAGCTGAGTTACATGTTATTAAGGAAATTAGTATATTGGCGAGGTCATGGAAAGCGAGATCTGCACATTCAAATTATGCTTCACTGCACCAAAGTGTTGTGAAAAAATGTGTTGCTGTTGCGATGTAGTGAATCTTTAATTAAAGTTGTGTTTATTATTTCCGTCCGTGCATAAATTTCCTAATTCAAATAACTGATCACGAAAATGTCCAGTTCTTTTTAGTAGTATAAAAAAAGGCCCATGTTTTGAAAGGTTTAGTCCGGGCTATCTCAAAAAAAAAAAAAAAAAAAAAAAAAAAAAAAAAAAAAAATCTGAAAAAAATCTGGCAGCCCTTCGATTCAATTTTTACTTCCCTTCAGTTGTCAAAAAATAATCCTCGAATGTTCTCCCAATGTGCATGCAAGTTCTTTCCCAAAATTATAAAAAATGGTGTCCCATGTACATCGAATGCGCAGATGTGAAGCATTTATCGTCGTAAATGACACGCAGATACATTAAGCATACATTTAAGGAAAGTTTAAGTTCTTGCCGCATGTACTTACTATTTACTTTTTTTATTTATCTTTTTTTCAAAGGTTCCCTTGATAGATCTTTCCGACACGCTTCGACAACACATTCGGCCGGTCTGTTAGAACTGTGCGAGGCCCGACCCAAAGGATATTCATATACTTGACATGCATAAATAAAGAAATAAATGCATATTTATCTGTCCAGACAACCCGGAAAATAGATGGTTAAATGTATATCCATCAGATATATAGACAGATATGCCTTTATTTCTGCATCTGTATTTCTGAAAATTCATTGGTTCGGGCCTGGCACAATTTGAACAATATGGAGTATACAAGAAAAGGCATCACGTTTGAAGGACATTTAGCGCATTTTTAAATGCTATGCCCCCTGCCTATCGGTCTTATGGCTGATGATTTTATCTTAATTTCATGATTACATATTGTGTGACTAAAACACTTCGTTGGCCTGTTCTTTCTCCAATTTCAGATTTTTTCTTTCTTTCTTTTTTTTTTTTTTTTTTGCTTTTGCTGTTACCTTCCCTATTTATTATCATCGGTATTGGTATTAATGTTATTTTCATTATTGTTTTTACCATTATCATTATCATTTTCTTAACTCTGTTGTGATAACATTACCATCATTACCGTTTTTACTGTAATTATACTCATTATTATTAATGTTCCTATCGCGCTATATAAAACATAAGAATTAACCCTATTATCATTATAATTATGCGTCACTGTTGTTACTAACATGATTTTTACCATTATTTTTAAGATAATAATAATTCTTTCATTATCAGTGATACTGTCCTTTTCATTAGCGATATTGTATAAAGGTTCTCGCAATATCGTGCGAGACCGTCACTTCTCGTTGAACCTCTCGCGACCATATCCAAAATATTCTGTTTTCGTAGACCTATTTTCCGCAGTAGGATACGTCTGGCAGCGCTGTTCACGGAACTGGTGACCGTTTCACGTTCTGATAAACATAATTGGGGCGCTTTAATTGCAGATTCGCGGGTGGACCATTTATGCTATCAGGCATATGAAACAAATATTTTAATCCAGGCCTAAAATTAGATCATATTAGTCACAAAAATTAACCAAATTATTCACGTACTCGCGCGCGCGTCTTTGTATCTATCTCTTTTCTCTTTGTGTACATAATTTAGGTGGATAGAAAGATAGAGAGGCTGGTTTATTCCTAGAAAAACATCAGTATAATCAAACAGGCTAACTGTTACAGATTTATATCATTAATATGCAATGCTCGCCTCGCCTTGGCACTTGTCTCTCATCAAACACATGTGGTCACTTTTCCTGCAAGTTTAACGAGCTTTTTAACGGGTATATGTATGTATATATATATATATATATATATATATATATATATATATATATATATATATATATATATATATATAGAGAGAGAGAGAGAGAGAGAGAGAGAGAGAGAGAGAGAGAGAGAGAGAGAGAGAGAGAGAGAGAGAGAGAGAGAGAGAGAGAGAGAGAGGATAGAAGAAAACCAAGAGTGAAATATCATCCTTCTGCTTTCCGTGTCCCATTCAGTGCATAAAAGTGTTTTGTTTTGTTTTGTCATTATCCAAAAATACCGTGACACCTGAATTTTCACCGTAAAAGCAGACGATCTCTCCCCGTGCGGGAAACTGGAACACGTAGACGATTTCTGAAATACCCCGGTCTTCCTCCAAAATGTTCCTCTTTACTCATACTTACCCTTTACATAGAGACACAGATTATACACAGCTCTTCCACGACAACAGTATTTCTTATGACTTACCAGATACGCCCAAAATTTATTACAGGGATGAAATAAGTGGGCGAGAGAGGGTGAAGAGTGTGATGCTTCCGAATAATAAGTAGGTTAACCGAATACTGAAGACAGGCTGGGTAGAGACGCCTCGAACAGCTGTTTTCGTTGCAGAGGAACAGATGAGTGGTGATGAAGTGGGTCATCCACGTTGAGCATTTTTTATTTATATATATATATATATATATATATATATATATATATATATATATATATATATTTTATTATTATTTACTTATTTATTTAGTTATTTTGGGGGTAGAAGTAATCGGGTAAAGCAATATAGAACCATTATTATTATAATATCGTATCTTTTTTGCCGTCTCTTGTTGCTATCAAGATACATTATATATATATATATATATATATATATATATATATATATATATATATATATATATATATATATATATATATTTTTTTTTTTTTTTATTTCTTGTTTTTTTTTTTTTTTTTTTTTTTTTTTTTACTTATTTATTTAGTTAGTTATTTTTTGGGAAGACGTAATCGGGTGAAGCAATATAGAACCATTATTATTATAATATCGTATCTTTTTTGCCGTCTCTTGTTGCTATCAAAATACATTATATATATATAAATATATATATATATATATATATATATAATTTTTTATTATTTACTTATTTAGTTAGTTAGTTTTTGGGTAGAAGTAATCGGGTAAAGCAATATAGAACCATTATTATTATGATATCGTATCTTTTTGTCGTCTCTTGTTGCTATCAAGATAACTGTTGACATTACTTTTAAAAAATTATTGCTTCTACTATTTTCATTATCACCACTATCATCATTAGTGTTATATGACCTTGGATGTCTATCACATTTATATCGCTTTTAACCATTAATCATCACCACTATCATCATTCATTATCATCACCATCGTCATCTTCATCACCATTGTTATCATTAATTACCGTCATCTTCACCATCATTATAATTTTCCTTCCTACTGTCGCTCTTCCTTTTTCTCAATTCCCAATCGAACCAAACTGAAAACTCTCGGCCGATTAATCATATGCCAGTTGATTTAATGCCACAGGTGAGGATATGTGGCTGTTATTAATTTAATGAATACGTAAAACATATTCTGACATATTCCCTCCTGCTCCTCTCTTCTCTGCTATCGTTCCTTTTCTTTTCCTCCCTCCCTCCTCTCTCTCCTCCTTTCCTCTCCTCTCTTCTCCTCTCCTCCTCTCTCCTCTCCTTTCCCCTCCCGTCTTCTCTCCACTCCTTTTCCTTTCCTCTGCTCTCCTCGCCATCCCTCCCTTCTTCTCTCCTATACTCTCCACCTTTCTTCTCTCCTCGTCTCTCCTATCTCTTTCAAACACACATACATGAACTGACTTTTCCTGGGAATCATTGCGTCTGCCAACAGTGAGATGAGAGATCCAGTGCCACCCCAACCAGTGCCACTCCCGACCAGTGCCCCTCAGACTAGTGCCACTCCCGACCAGTGCCACTCCCGACCAGAGCCACTCCAACCAGTGCCACTCCCGACCAACGCCCCTCAGACTAGTGCCACTCCGACCAGAGAACAGATGCTTACTAAGGAGACTACGAATTTAGCATAAAAATGGATTATCTTGAGACAGAGGCACTGTAATGGAGGAGCCCTTTTGAAGAGTGCCAGGAGCCAGGGGCGGTCGGAAGTGACCTGGAACACTCAAAGAGTTGTTATTTTTTATGTCTCTTGTCTGGTTCTTTGTGATTACTTTGTTTTTTCCTTTGCTTTCTTTGCGATTCATTCAGTGTCCTTCCCTCTTTCTTCTTCTTCTTTATTCTGATCCTTATTTCTTTAAATCGCTCTCTCTCTCTCTCTCTCTCTCTCTCTCTCTCTCTCTCTCTCTCTCTCTCTCTCTCTCTCTCTCTCTCTCTCTCTCTCTCTCTCTCTCTCTCTCTCTCTCTTTTGTTCCTCTTCTACTCTATTCTCAAATCATTTCAGAAAGAGAGGGGAGGGGCTAACATTTTGAGCACTACAAAATTCAAAGTTGATATAGCATGCAGCCGTTTATCTTTTGGCAACATTTCCTTCGATGAGCACTATATAAATTGAATGAGTCCCGTGTAGTGTGACAGAATAAGAAATAGAAAAGAACGGTAATAAAAGTAATGAAAAAAATATCAGTGAGGGTAGCATCGGCTCTGAGAATTAGGATGGCAAAACCAATACATCAGTTACATTAAAGGTTAATATAGGCATTCTTGACGTGAAGGCGATATTAAACGATTATCAGCCTATTAGCCATTCACGCTTAACAGGTGTTCAAGACTCAGTGCCGTACCAGCCCTGATTATCGAGAGGTCCTCTGTCCGTATCACTGTTCCTTTCACTGTGATATTTCCCTTCGTCTCCCATGTGGGTTCATTCACTGCCGGTTCCCGTGGCTCGTTTTCCCTTGCAGACCTTCCGCGCGAATGGTGAGTCTTGGGATAAGTGTACAGAAGTGTCTGCGTACGGTATCGGGGAGTGATGAATTTGTTGTCAGTGTTATTGGAGTGTTTTTAAGGTGATTTGAAAGTGATGGTTCCGAATGTGGTGGTGTGGTTTATGGTTTGCTGGGCTGGTTCTCTTTTATGAGATAATGGAGCCTCCCGTGTTTGGGAATTAAGGTCTACGTTTTCTGCGCACTTTTCTTTACAATTATTTCCCCTTGTTCATGAAAATAATTTACTGGAAAGCTATTCAGTCTATGCAGACCACGTACCTGCTTTCGCCATAGATATATCACAGTGATCGTTAAAGTAGTCTTTCAGTGACCTGTATTTAGGTACAAAAAATAGAAAGAATGTCAACATCACTTCATATGCAACGGGCAAATTTGCAAAACGGTATTAAATATAAGATTATATCCGAAGACAAAATTCATAAAGCATAAATTTACTAACCCCTCAGCTGACCTCAAATAAAATTCCTAACTAATAATAAGCCGCTGTTGCTCAGGCGCGATGCCACGGGGTGTGTGTGTGGGAGGGGGGGGGGGTGCGACAACCCCTCAAAGATTACAAATCATCATAACACTCAGCAGAAAGGGAAAAAAAATACAGTTTACTCGGCAAACTTGGTGGTCGGCATAATTTAAGAAATCAATGATCATGGTTTGTAAATCTCGAAGTTTTCATTTCCATTTCAATTTGGTGTGGATTTAATTTTAAAAATGTTACTCGGTAACCTTACTCCCGACCCCCCCCCCCCAAAAAAAAAAAAAAAAAAAAAAAAAAAAGTTTTCCAGCGCCGCCCCTGCTGTTGCTTAAACAGACACAGTATTTTTTATGAGTCTTCCCCCTAATCGTCTTCTGTCACTACTCTACTGTTTACAACCAGAATCGTCTTACCTGCCCCGTCCTACTTATTTACACTCTTGATGAGACGCTAAATAACACAGGACACTCGGACATATCCCACACAGTCATGGAAGAGTCACTAATGTGCTAAAATCATGTGAAAATAGCTTTGTTTAGAGGACACCTGAAACTTCAACCAGGGTAAAAACATTCCGGGTAGTTAGTGGTCTCTGTAACTGGCAATTACACTTATAAGTTTTGCATTTCATCCATCATAAAATTCTCTTACTGAGTGGAATTTAGGAGGAAATATTGACCCGTACGTTAATTTTGTACAGCTGAATAAAATGCGATGAATCTCAGAAACCAGATCCAGTGAGCCGTAATTCATGTCCCACTTGGAACGTCACATCAACACATCAATTTTTTTTTTTCCTTCTTCTTTTTCTTCTTTTATAAACATATTTGGCAACTGAGCCAAAAATAAATCATTGCATAATCTCCACATGCGTAAATACAGAAGACCTAGGAGAAGGACGTGGCATGCAAAAAATGGATGGTCTGCGGAAGAAAATCTCCCGCTGGTTTCGTCACGCCCAGAAGACGAGCCACAAAACTGTGACGTTTCCGCTCGCTGCCATCTGCATCATCAGTCTTTACGGTGAGAATTACAAATATTGATTATTATTAGATATCATTATTATCAAATATTAAGTAATCATAAGTAAACATGATAAGTTAGAGAAATGTCATATATCCAAATTGCACTGACTGATGGTAGGAAAAGTTAAGACAAGTACATCACATGAAAATCGTATACATCCATGGTACTATGTCAGTGGTAGATGAACTGCGCACACTCGGACATAACGTGCGCGAAATGAAACGCAAAAACGATTTTCCTTAATAAAACGACCATATTTCAGATAGACAGACAGATAGAGAGGAATATAGACATATTTCACACACACACACACACACACACATATTCATATCTATATCGCCAGTCCCCTTCCAGCTCGAGTCGGCAACCGTGGAGCGACACCTAGCAAACAAGCAAGCAAACAAATAACGAGCTTGACAGCAATTTGTATAATTCTTTAATTAAGGAACACCTGCCTGGCGGTGGTTATTTACGCATTATCGCAAGGGCAATAGTACACTACGCGAGCAAATATCTAAAAATAAATGAGCAGTGTAAATAGGAGGCTCACTTGTTATTTCTAGATCGTAATTCGTAGGGTCATGGCGTATGTAATAATATTCCTAGATCGTTGTTTCACCGTTTATTTATCTGTTATTATTCCTTTTAATTATGTTTCATATTCTTTCCTTGGAAACCTCTTGGGAAGAGGGGGGGGGGGTCCAGGAAACGATTTTACAATTTGCATATCTAATAAGAGCAGAGATGCCAGGTGTCGCTAGACATTTTTTTTCCTTTTGCACATATACGTCATAAGATCAATTTTTAAAAAATATGTAATTTCTTTTTAATGCATGAAACACATACAAAGAAATAAATGCTATTCCGGGGAAACAATACAATTAGAGTCACAACCACTATACAGGCTATGGCTACGTATCCCAAACTTTAGGATATGTTGATTAAGAAATTATATTTACATAAACTGGTTCGCCCCATTATATCCAAACCTTATAACTTATTGGATATACTCACTGGATTTTTCCCCATAAGATTACTTCAATGCTGAATATAGTTATAGGGATGTAAGCCAAAAAGATATCCGAGATACTTTGACCGTCAGATTTTAAGTTCTTTGCTCAACGAAAGTAATCGTACACCTCTAGAAAAGGGAAGTATTGTATCAGATAGACGCAGATTACACTTTATTTTTTTTACATAGATCACCAAAGTTACCGCATGGACATTTTCGGCATGCATGTTAATAGAATATGCAAATGCGGTAAGAAAAAAAGAAGAAAAATTATGTTTTTTAGATCGCTGTCCTCGTCCTTTGAGTTCAGAAGTGATTCCAAGCGCAGGTGAATGTAAATTAATGGTATGGACAAGGAGTTATTTTTTGTGAGCTGTTTTGAATTGGAATTAAAAGCGTATATTAACCTTGCACTGGCATACCAACTAATTCATGACTGTCTGAAATTGGGAATTTAAAAGATAATTAACTGATTGATAGAAAATACAAAGCTTTATTAAAATTAATTTAGATGAAGGATCTTTGGGGCTGCCAACTTAACATCACAAAGAGCTTTAATCTAATCACTTTAGCATGGGAATAAATACCTAAAAAAAAGTTGCTATTTAACTATTCTTGACTCAATAACTACGAAGGAAGTCCGATGTCTGATCACAAAATGTAAACAGTGATCATGACTATAATTTTATCGTTTCTTTGTTATCATCATTTTGCCTGCCTTGCTATATGGCCATATATTGCAATTACATTTCAAGATGAATATATTTGATCACGGCATATTTATGTATAGATTTGGAAAAAAAAATAGGCTTGTGATATCTGGCATCTGTGCGCTCTTTTGGCCGGCAGCTTGTAAAGGGAAAGGCTAGATCAGTAGCAACTCGAGGTGTCATGGCGTCTTTATTTTGATGACGTCACAAAAGTTACGAATGTTTTGTGAATATGGTCGAGCATTTTGGTCTTTTCACTTTTCAAAAAGGATGGAAAATAATGATTTTAATGGTTATATTTTCATTGAACAATCATCAAAATAGCCCCGTGGATGAGAATGGGCTATTTAAAGACGTATTCTTTACTCAGCTTGAAGGAATTAAGTATACCTACTTTTATTGATACCTCCATGCACTCAAGGAATGAACGACAGACATTTTATCCAATATTTAGGATACCAGGCCGGGCAGTTTTTGGAATAGCACATGTTCATGTTTACATTTTGTACAATATCCAACAGTGTTAAAGTTTCAATGGCTTTTCAGGCGTTTTTTACTTCATAAAGTGTAGTTGGCCGGGTATCTTACATATTAAATAAAATACCTTTCATTCATTGAGTGCATGGAGGTATTAATAAAAGTAGGTATATTTAATAAACATTCAGTGTTGATTAATTTAAGAAAAAAACAACTCAGTGATAACTTTGTGGGGTTAACTAAGGGCTTCTAAAATAGATAGAAGTGCGTTGACATGAAAAAATATGTATATAAGAAAATAATAGTAATGATACTGATAATAGTAATGGCAATG
>NC_091578.1:24134299-24136799 GCF_042767895.1 Penaeus vannamei | reverse complement strand
AGTGATAGGACCTTAAGTAACTATGCACGTTTTATTTTATATATTTGGCAATTTTCTATATTACCTTCGCCTCTCCGATATCGACAATTTTGGTATCGTTGGATTCCTCTCACTGTCCAAATGCGGGAATAAATAATACTAATGATATAACAAACTGTGAAAATAACCATGGTTATTCACACGACTTTCCATTGCAGGGGGCTGTGCCCCCTGCGACCCCCAACCCCCGCCGAGGAAACAAAACCTCCACCCCCTATTCCCGGCAGGCTAGAGCGTTACAAAATTATCGTCGATCTCGGAGCGGCGGACGTATTACAGTTACCTCGTAACATTCCCACTGAATCAGCATACTAACCTTGACATATCATTGTATACAGAGACGATTGTAGTATAATCACGATGAACGGGGTATACCATGAACAGAAGAGCGCCCTCGTCGGCGGGTTTTGTGCCTCTCGATGTTACACCGGTGGCCTCAAGGTCGAATTTCCCGTCCCCTGGAACCACGATTTTTCGAATTCCTAACCGAAATAACCGCCGCGTTCAGTACTTCGCCATAGCCGCCGCGATGACCGAGTGTGGAGGGTGCTCCTACTAGGTACCAGGTTATGGTAGGGTAAGTTATCGGCATCTAGTTCGTGTGCGCTCTATCCTGCCGTGAATATGTGGTGGATATTTTGTTTCCTCGGCGGGGGTTGGGGGGCGGCAGCCCCCCCTCAGGGGGGGTCGCAGGGGGCACAGCCCCCTGCAATGAAAAGTCATGTGAATGACCATGGATATTTTCACTGTGGGTTATATTATTAGGGTAATTTTCTATATTACGTCCGCCGCTCCGACATCGTCGCCCCCGATATAGGGCCCAAGTTTGCCGCTAACAAGGGGTTTCCGCGCAATAAAACCTACATATTTGGATTGTACAGAGTGAGAGGAATCCAACGATACCAAAATCGTCAAAATTACTATATTACGTCCGCTGCTCCGACCGCCGCTCCGACATCGTCGCCCCCGATATAGGGCCCAAGTTTGCCGCTAACGGGGGGTTTCCGCGCAATAAAACCTACATATTTGGATTGTATAGAGTGAGAAGAATTCAATGATATCAAAATCGTCGATATCGGAGAGGCGAAGGTAATATAGAAAATTACCATATATTTGTCAATGAATCTCCATGAAGACGAAAATGAATTATTCAACAGATTTAATCATTACACACCTGACTTAAAATAACCCACGGCGCAAAGCGAGAGAGCCATCACCTTCAACCGTCAGTTACAGTGTACTAGTTTCTCACGCACGTTTACAGTCTGTCGGTTAGGAGTAACGCTGGCCTTCCCACCTGCCAAGCTTCCCTTAATCTCTCTTATTACCTCGTGTGCCCTCCTTTTACCAGCAAGATATCAAGGCAGTGTGAAGTTAAGACGTGTCAAACTCATGGCCTGCAGACCAAATGTAGGCCTAGGGATGTTCATGGATAGCACGCGGGGTAGAAAGAAGAGTTAGAAGCTTGTGACGTTATGGTCCTAATGGAGGAAAGTAACTTGTGATTAAGAAACTGAAAGTTACTGTTACCTTTATTCCATAATGTTAATAGTTATTTTTATTACTGCATTTGCTTGTACAAGGCTATTAGAGAGGGAAGATCCATATTGCTATTATGAATGAATATAATGAGTCCTAAAACAATGATACAGACACTTTGCTATCATTAGTGTCACCTTTTAAAGTCTGATAACCATACAGATACATACTTTCAGCCAGGTGTCAATAACGTAATCCAGGGAGACGTGTTATGTACCTTTGTTGACCCCCCAAGATGAAATGAAAACTGGTCCTCGAAGGCTATTGAGTCTGACAGCCCGGGGTAAGAGAAACGACCCTCTAAAACTAAGCAGCAGCTGCTTTGGTCCTCTGGTCAGCTCATGTCAATTGCCTTAGAGCCACGGAAGTTGAAGACAGCAGCAATCTGCATCAATGGAAATCATAGTTGGCAACTGCCGAACTAAGCCTTGCCTGTTCGTCTTCAGTCATTGAAAATATAAAGTTATATTTGCTACTGACCTTGCTGAACTAATAAAAATATATATACTGATGAGACACTTACCCTAAAAATTCACATAGACTGACTGAGGCAAAAAAGGGGAGAGTTAATGATGATTATGTTTAGCCAAAAAGGATGTCAGCTATAGTTACTGCATTACATTATTATTTGTATGATTTACTCGATAATTTAATAATTACCATAAGTAAAACCCTTTTAACCCCTTTCTCAACAATACTTTACCCTAGTACTATAAGGCTTTTGATGTCTAGCATATCTATTAGTTTAAAGAATTAACAATTAATCACAAGTAAAACCAATATTTCTCGTATTTATGACAATAAAGAATTCCTTACCATGAAGAGCCGATAGAGTACTCTTGGGAAAAGGTTAATTTCATTTCTGGATTCAACAGGCTAACTGGAAGTGGTTAGATGTACCTTGCATATGTAGATACACAAA
>NC_091578.1:24109299-24116799 GCF_042767895.1 Penaeus vannamei | reverse complement strand
TGCTGTCTCATCTTTGCTTTCTACTGATTCGCACATTCCCAACAGGCGGCTGCAACACGACGGGCTGGAGGCAACTGGGAAGAACTGGAGGAATAAGCAATTACAATTTCACGAAAATTGAATTTGCCGCCGCAGGTCTTTTCGGTCCCCACACCTTCGTCCTCAGAAGTAAATATTTATTTAAACAAGAGAAGAACATTCTTCTTTCATGAACGAAAATGTCCTGCATGTCTGTATGTCTGGGTGCTCCGTCCGTTGCATCTTTTTTTTCTTTTCAGATTGTCTATTCGAAATTCATCTGTTCAATTTCTTCAAGGAAGACCTGAGACGAGAATTTACATTCGCACAAGAAATACAACGAAAGGCGAGTCTTATTCATGCACTTAACCACAGGACGATAATATCATGTCATCATAGTATAGGAAGTAGGCACAAGATGTATGTACGGATATTTATACTTATCTATATGTTTGTGTGTATGTATGTATGTATATATATACACACATACATACATACAACACACATACGAATATATATATATATATATATATATATATATATATATATATATATATATATATACCTATATATATATATATATATATATATATTTATATATATATATACATATACACATGTATGTGTGTGTGATACACATATATATATAGGTATATACACACACATATATGTGTGTATGCATGTATGTATGTATATATATATATGTATATATATATATATATATATATATATATATATATATATATATACAGCTCCACATAAAAAAAAACCGGCAGCCTCCGGAGCTAAGGAACGCCGGATTTTCGAAAATGCCGTTTTTTATGGTTATATGTGCTGCATATATGATAGAAAATCACTGTGCAAACAGTCTTTTCACTGAGGAAATTAAACATTAAATGAAAAGCATATGTCATAAGTTTCACTATGAGCACAGGGATGCTTATTAGCACATGCAAACAAGGCCACAAGGCTGATCCTAGAGTACAGTGCCATTAAAACATAAACGGCGACTCCAGCAAACAATAGTGCGCCTATATACTGAATTTGAAAATGCTCTTTGAAATCGGTGCCGGAAATCTGAAAGAACCGGATTTTCGATGACCGGATTTTTGAATGTCAACCTGAATATATATATATATATATATATATATATATATATATATATATACATTTGTAAAGAGAGAGAATCTGTTTGATATTAAACATTCATACAGGCTTGTTAGGTATGTTTATTTGAATCTGTATAATCATTTGTAAATACATATACATACATATATAAATATATATATATATATATATATATATATATATATATATATATATATATATATATATATATATATATGCATACATATACATATGCATACATATACATATGTATATATAAACATGTACATATATATATATACATATATATATATATAAATATATATATATATATATATATATATATATACATATATATAAATATATATATATATATATATATATATATATATATATATACATATATAAATTGAAAGCAAGAGATATGACGGACACAAAGCGACGTCTATACACACAGGCGAGAGAGATCCTGGCAGACGTGCAACAGAAGTGGCAATCCGCCAACAACAGCACTGTCCTCCCGGTGCTGGTCGGGTTCCACGTCCGTCGAACTGACTACGCAAGCCACGCCAGTGTAAGTTGAGTGTGACTGTCTCTTAAAAGGTCTTGGTTGCGGGAAGTTATGGTCTGGTTCGTTGACTCTCCTAAGCAGGGGCTGTCTCTTTCGAAAGCCAGGCTGCCGAAGAAGGGAGAAATGCGAATGGATGCGATGCACGATGAAACGGTTGGGATTTCCGCGTTTCGATGAAATCTTCGTGAGAATTGCATCCTTACCATTCTGGTGAAGATTTAGTTGAAGGGCGGTATAGAATTTTTTCATACTAAAATTATTCATTTTCATTCATATTTTTTCTATATCTGTCACAGTGAACAATGTGCACAACAGTTGTCAGAATAATAAAAATTCCAGTTTCACATTAGTTAAACGTCGATTCCCATCGAAAATGCCCGTCGTTCTCTCACAAAATCATCATTATTACCATTACTGTCAATGCCATCACCATCTCGTTATCAGAGTGATTATATCCACAGCCATTTTATTTCTATCATCCCATCTATATCACCGAAATATATTTTTTTCAATCCTTTGACAAAAACATTCCGCTCATACCCGCAAAAAAGAGATCGCTCGCCTTCCTGCTTTCCAGTGGGCCTTCGGAAGCAAACTGCCCGGGACCACGTACTTCACGCGGGCCCTCAACTACTACAGGAAGAAGTTCTCCAATAAGGTGGCCTTCGTGGTGGCTTCGGACGACATGGCCTTCGTCAGGAGGAGCCTCGGTATGCACTCGGATGTGTATTTCTCCTCAGGTAAGGATGGAATGGCTATGCTGGGAATATTAAGGCTTTTTATCCATGTATACAGGTAATTCCAGTGAAAGAAATATTGGCGCGGTATAAGACGGGTGTAAAATGCATGCTTGGAAACGCGTACTGCCATTCATAGAAAAGTACAGATATACCCATAGACACATGTATAATATGCATACACACACACGCATTGTTAGAGAGAGAGGGGGAGACAGACAGACAGAGAGAGAGAGAGAGAGACAGAGACAATGACAGAGAGAGAGAGAGAGAGAGACAGACAGAGAGGGAGAAAGACAAACAGGGAGAGGTTATCTGGCACCTCTTCTAATCTGGAACACTTTAATTAGCTGATACTCCCTGGCAGAGAATATGAAGAAAAATCTGAAAAAAATGGAATTTAAATTTCACTTTTTTGCGTCTTTAGATGAAATAGTATTACTTTAGTCATGATTCCAGTCGCATGTTCGAGCCATAGTCAGAGCATTAGTGGCGTGTTCCGCGTTCGAGGAGGATTTCTCCTCCTGAACACATTTTTCAAAATTGGCGCCTTTTCAACCGTTTTCTAAGCCCCTGAAGGAGCTTTAGCCGCTGAGGTCGTTCATACGTTTAAGATATATAAATACGTATGTGCGTGTATGAGTGTGTATATATGATTGCGTGTGCGTGCGTGTGTGTGTGTTTGTGTGTGTGTGCCTGTGCGTATGCGTATGCGTGTGTGTTTATATAAACTGTTCGAACTTCCAGGTAAATCAGCTTTCGAGGACATGGCGCTGCTGTCGTCGTGCAACCACAGCATCGTCACCATGGGCAGCTACGGCTTCTGGACGGGCTATCTGGCGGGCGGCGAGGTCGTCTACCCGGACGTGTGGACGCGACGGCGATACAGGTTGGTGTCGTCGATTTACTTCCCTCTCTGATTGATTTATTTATCTATTGTTTTGTCTATTCTTTTATTTTCTTATTTATTGTTTATCTATTCTTTTATTTTTTTAGTTAAGGCAATTTCTTTAACTTCACTGTATTTCAGCTATAAAGTCAGGGACTCTGGTTTGAAATCTGTACATTTTGAAGAGGAAATTTACCAGGGCATTTTGCTATCAATAAATCTTTCCCGTTCGACTTACAGATTTGCTAGAGAAATGTACGAGATAACTGGAATCGGCAACTTCACGCCCATATTTCCCGATTAGCGAATCTAACCTGGACGCAAAGATTCCCCAGTGCAGTCGTTTAGCAACCTTTTTACATCTTTCGGCCCTGGTATGGTTGAAGCCTGTGTGTGTGTGTGTGTGAGGGTGCATGCATTATATTTATGTGTGTGTGTGTGTCGTGTGTATGTGTGTGTGTGAGGGTGCATGCATTATATTTATGTGTGTGTGTGTGTGTGTGTGTGTGTGTGTGTGTGTGTGTGTGTGTGTGTGTGTGTGTGTGTGAGGGTGCATGCATTATATTTATGTGTGTGTGTGTGTCGTGTGTGTGTGTGTGTGTGAGGGTGCATGCATTATATTTATGTGTGTGTGTGTGTGTGTGAGGGTGCATGCATTATATTTATGTGTGTGTGTGTGTGTGTGAGGGTGCATGCATTATATTTATGTGTGTGTGTGTGTGTGTGTGTGTGTGTGTGTGTGTGTGTGTGTGAGGGTGCATGCATTATATTTATGTGTGTGTGTGTGTGTGTGTGAGGGTGCATGTATTATATTTATGTGTGTGTGTGTGTCGTGTGTGTGTGTGTGTGTGAGGGTGCATGTATTATATTTATGTGTGTGTGTGTGTCGTGTGTGTGTGTGTGTGAGGGTGCATGCATTATATTTATGTGTGTGTGTGTGTCGTGTGTGTGTGTGTGTGTGAGGGTGCATGCATTATATTTATGTGTGTGTGTGTGTCGTGTGTGTGTGTGTGTGTGAGGGTGCATGCATTATATTTATGTGTGTGTGTGTGTCGTGTGTGTGTGTGTGTGTGAGGGTGCATGTATTATATTTATGTGTGTGTGTGTGTCGTGTGTGTGTGTGTGTGAGGGTGCATGCATTATATTTATGTGTGTGTGTGTGTCGTGTGTGTGTGTGTGTGTGAGGGTGCATGCATTATATTTATGTGTGTGTGTGTGTCGTGTGTGTGTGTGTGTGTGAGGGTGCATGCATTATATTTATGTGTGTGTGTGTGTCTTGTGTGTGTGTGTGTGTGAGGGTGCATGTATTATATTTATGTGTGTGTGTGTGTCGTGTGTGTGTGTGTGTGTGAGGGTGCATGCATTATATTTATGTGTGTGTGTGTGTGTGTGTGAGGGTGCATGCATTATATTTATGTGTGTGTGTGTGTCGTGTGTGTGTGTGTGTGTGTGAGGGTGCATGCATTATATTTATGTGTGTGTGTGTGTCGTGTGTGTGTGTGTGTGTGAGGGTGCATGCATTATATTTATGTGTGTGTGTGTGTCGTGTGTGTGTGTGTGTGTGTGAGGGTGCATGCATTATATTTATGTGTGTGTGTGTGTGTGTGTGTGTGTGTGTGTGTGTGTGTGAGGGTGCATGTATTATATTTATGTGTGTGTGTGTGTGTGTGTGTGTGTGTGTGTGAGGGTGCATGCATTATATTTATGTGTGTGTGTGTGTCGTGTGTGTGTGTGTGTGTGTGTGTGTGTGTGTGAGGGTGCATGTATTATATTTATGTGTGTGTGTGTGTCGTGTGTGTGTGTGTGTGAGGGTGCATGTATTATATTTATGTGTGTGTGTGTGTCGTGTGTGTGTGTGTGTGTGAGGGTGCATGCATTATATTTATGTGTGTGTGTGTGTGTGTGTGTGTGTGTGTGTGAGGGTGCATGCATTATATTTATGTGTGTGTGTGTCTCGTGTGAGTGTGTGCGTGTGTGATGGTGCATGCATTATATTTATGTGTGTGTGAGTGTCGTGTGTGTGTGTGAGTGTGTGAGGGAGCACGCATTATATTTATGTGTCTGTGTGTGGCGTGAGTGTGTGTGTGTGAGGGTGCATGCATTATATTTATGTGTGTGTGTGTGTCGTGTGTGTGTGTGTGTGTGTGTGTCTGTGTGAGGGTGCATGCATTATATTTATGTGTGTGTGTGTGTCGTGTGTGTGTGTGTGTGTGTGAGGGTGCATGCATTATATTTATGTGTGTGTGTGTGTCGTGTGTGTGTGTGTGTGAGGGTGCATGCATTATATTTATGTGTGTGTGTGTCGTGTGTGTGTGTGTGTGTGTGAGGGTGCATGCATTATATTTATGTGTGTGTGTGTGTCGTGTGTGTGTGTGTGTGTGAGGGTGCATGCATTATATTTATGTGTGTGTGTGTGTGTGTGTGTGTGTGTGTGTGTGTGTGTGTGTGTGTGTGCGAGGGTGCACGTATGATATTTATGTGTGTGTGTGTGTCGTGTGTGCGTGTGTGTGTGAGGGTGCATGCATTATATTTATGTGTGTGTGTGTGTGTGTGTCGTGTGTGTGTGTGTGTGTGTGAGGGTGGATGCATTTTATTTATGTGTGTGTGTGTGTCATGTGTGTGTGTGTGTGTGAGGGTGCATGCATTATATTTATGTGTGTGTGTGTGACGTGTGTGTGTGCGCGTGTGAGGGTGCATGATTTATATCTATGTGTGTGTGTGTGTCGTGTGTGTGTGTGTGTGTGAGGGTGCATGTATTATATTTATGTGTGTGTGTGTCGTGTGTGTGTGTGTGTGAGGGTGCATGCATTATATTTATGTGTGTGTGTGTATCGTGTGTGTGTGTGTGTGTGAGGGGGCATGCATTATATTTATGTGTGTGTGTGTGTCGTGTGTGTGTGTGTGTGTGTGAGGGTGCATGTATTATATTTATGTGTGTGTGTGTCGTGTGTGTGTGTGTGTGTGTGAGTGTGCATGCATTATATTTATGTGTGTGTGTGTGTCGTGTGTGTGTGTGTGTGAGGGTGCATGTATTATATTTATGTGTGTGTGTGTGTCGTGTGTGTGTGTGTGTGTGAGGGTGCATGTATTATATTTATGTGTGTGTGTGTGTCGTGTGTGTGTGTGTGTGTGAGGGTGCATGTATTATATTTATGTGTGTGTGTGTGTCGTGTGTGTGTGTGTGTGTGAGGGTGCATGTATTATATTTATGTGTGTGTGTGTGTCGTGTGTGTGTGTGTGTGTGTGAGGGTGCATGCATTATATTTATGTGTGTGTGTGTGTGTGTGTGTGAGGGTGCATGATTTATATTTATGTGTGTGTGTGTGTCGTGTGTGTGTGTGTGTGTGTGAGGGTGCATGCATTATATTTATGTGTGTGTGTGTGTGTGTGTGTGAGGGTGCATGCATTATATTTATGTGTGTGTGTGTGTCGTGTGTGTGTGTGTGTGTGTGAGGGTGCATGCATTATATTTATGTGTGTGTGTGTGTCGTGTGTGTGTGTGTGTGTGTGTGAGGGTGCATGCATTATATTTATGTGTGTGTGTGTGTGTGAGGGTGCATGCATTATATTTATGTGTGTGTGTGTGTCGTGTGTGTGTGTGTGTGTGAGGGTGCATGCATTATATTTATGTGTGTGTGTGTGTCGTGTGTGTGTGTGTGTGTGTGTGTGAGGGTGCATGCATTATATTTATGTGTGTGTGTGTGTCGTGTGTGTGTGTGTGTGAGGGTGCATGCATTATATTTATGTGTGTGTGTGTGTCGTGTGTGTGTGTGTGTGTGAGGGTGCATGCATTATATTTATGTGTGTGTGTGTGTCGTGTGTGTGTGTGTGTGTGAGGGTGCATGCATTATATTTATGTGTGTGTGTGTGTCGTGTGTGTGTGTGTGTGTGGGTGCTTGTTTTATTTTTATGTGTGTGTCGTGTGTGTGTGTGTGTGTGTGTGGGTGCATGTTTTATATTTATGTGTGTGTGTGTCGTGTGTGTGTGTGTGTGTGAGGGTGCATGCATTATATTTATGTGTGTGTGTGTGGCGTGTGTGTGTGTGTGTGTGAGGGTGCATGTATTATATTTATGTGTGTGTGTGTGTCGTGTGTGTGTGTGTGTGTGAGGGTGCATGTATTATATTTATGTGTCTGTGTGTGTCGTGTGTCTGCGTGTGTGTGAGGCTGCATGTATTA
>NC_091578.1:24055795-24060795 GCF_042767895.1 Penaeus vannamei | reverse complement strand
AATTATTTTATAGTTTCTTAAAGAAGCTTTATAATCATGAATCACATAGTATGTTCCAATATTTATCAGCATTAGAAACAAATGTAATAACAAAGAAACCTGCCATCTGGAATGTCACTCTAAATTGACTGAGATTTTCAGAATTTACCTGGCATAAAAGTAAACAGATTTTCTCAAGAGTAGCTCCATCCTATAGGGAAAGTATTCAACACTAACTAAGGAAGACACTGAACTACTATTTTTAAACAGAAAAAACATGCAAGAGGAGAAGGGAGGAATGCTTTTCCTTCAAGGTAAAAATTGGCTACAACTTCCCAAGTACTGGGATACAGTAAAGGGGTGAGATTAAACTTTGTTTACCACTATTTGGTGACAATTATGACCATCATGCACACTTTTTGTGACCAAATATTCACCAGCACAGGCAGAAACATCTACACCAACTATAAAACAACTATGATTTACAAATATGTTCCCAACAATAAAGTCTACAAAAAAATACCTTTAAATATAAATGCTAAACAACCTCCTTCAGATCTCAGTGCAAATGAGTGCAAAACCAAAATCACCAATATATTGTGATGTCTTGTAGATGACAACAGAGTGAATGAAGTGTGGCATCATGGTTGCCTCTTTGCATACTTATCTATTCTCCAAATCATATACGAGGATTACTATTAAGTTTAAATACATGAAATTGTTATCTTGGCCCCAGTGAACACAAATTACTTCCTTTCTTAATTCCTTGTACTTTTGTTTCTCTTAATATCTTTCTTACATGACTGTAGTCAAGCAAAGGAATTTTGTATACTAACTCCTAACAGTTACATACCACACAATCTGTCCTGCACAGATAATGTGACATTTCTGTAATTGTACTCTTTCTGGTGCAATGTACAATACACAGCCTTCTTATTCAAAGCTCATCAGCCTACATATCAAACTATCACTGGTCTACTAAACATTTACTTAACTAAACAGGTAATCATTTTCCCTACTTCATATACAGTCACTGGAAGTGGTTTAAAATTAAGTGTAAGAGGTGCCTTGGTTTGTTTAAAAAGAGCTGATGATGATCAGCCTTAGTCTAGAGATTTACACAGGGTATCCCAAACATTACATCCTTCATTTGTCGTCATAAAAAATATGCAATCTGAGAAGAAATTCTTCCATGCACAAACATATTTTTTTATCACTTCAGGTATGAGGTGGTTCTTAAGAAATAAACAGAGCAAATGATTTAGGGATGACAGTCAGGCAGGGAAGGGGAGAGGGAGAGGGATGTTAGGCAAACAGTTGCAATGCAAAATAATTAATTTTTAAATTATATGTTCTTTATACAACTTATGGAATATTGCAGAGAAAAAAGCATGATAACAATAGACATGTATTCATCAATAAGAATTATGAGTAGGGCTTTAACTGAAAAAAGGAAGAATAAATATATAAATAAATAAAATAAAATAAATAATTGCATCACGGCAACCTTTATTCTCAGGCAGTTGTGTCTAAAATCGCAACTTCCGTGTCTATTGTAACATCACACCTAACAGCCATCTGAAAAATGTACACCTAATACACAATTTTCAACACAGAATCATACTCTTCCACCTCTACAACTATGTGACATAAATCATGAGAGACACTGTATAACATTAAAAAGGTTTAGATTATTATGAATAATATGGAAGATTTATTAAACCAGGTTAGATCCTCTTTTGCCCGTGAAAAGGCTTAGGACGGATTAATGCAAATCAGAATAGTAAAACATCCAAGATACAATAGATACTTTACAGACTGAAGGACAGGGAAGAACTAAATCCTACGAGGAGAGTTTGACAGGACAGGACCACATCAGAAAAGGCAGACCAGAAGGGAATTACATCAGACTGAACAAGATCAGATAGGAGTATAATGGACAGGGCTGGATGGAAAGGAACCATATCTACAAGGGCAGGACAGGATGGGACCATACTCAACAGGGAGAAGAAGACGGACTTGGACCGTACTGGTCCTGGCGGGATAAGATGTGAATGCACCAGATGGAAATGGGACACTTCCAAGCCAAGGCAATACCACTCCTGACAGCTACAGCCAAAGGTAAGCACAGATTAAATTGAAAAGTTACATTCTTCTGTGAAGAAAATGAAAGATGATGATGATAATGATGCTGATGATGATGATGACAATGATAATGACAATGACAATGACAATGATGATGATGATGATGATTATGATGATGATGATGACAATGATGATGATGACGACAATGATGATGACAATGATGATGACGACAATGATGATGACAATGATGATTATAATGATGATGTTGATGATAATGATGATGATAATGATGACAATGTGACGATGATGACGATGGCAATAATGGTGATATGATCATAATCATTAACATTATAATATTCATGATCATTTTCATAATGATAGGTTCATGATACTGATGATGATGATCATGATAATTATATTCATGACACTGATGGTCACTATGATCATGTTCATATTCATAAACCTTATCATGAGGATGCTATGATAAAACAAAATAACTACAAAAATGTTTATAAAGTTGCTGCCTCTAAATAAACAAACAAGAACTAGAGAATTCTTTAACAGAACTTACATTCTGGATCAAAATCATGAGGCAATAATTCCCTTTCAAAAAACTTTACAAACACTGAAAGGATATGTGAAAAAAATGACAAAATAAACGGTAATAGACCAGGACAAACCGTACAACCTTTCACACAGGCAGCTGGCTGATGGCACTGCATATTCTATCCTAAATTTCTTCTACACATTACAGCTTATGGGTGAACTCATGACTCTTAAGGTTATATTTCTGTGAGGAGCGGTAGGGACAGTGCGCGCAGGCAAAGGGCTTTTCCCCGGTGTGCACTCTTATGTGCTTTTTCAAATGATCTTTCCTAGCAGTGGAGTAGACACAGTAGGGGCAACGGTGCCTCTTCTTTGTGGTATCTTGTCCACCTTTCCTCTCACTCATGCTGCCCAGTCCCACCTGTGGAGATATCGCGCTTACTAGTCTTTCTCAACATGGGTGAAAAGGCTGCAGTGAAAGGGGGGGGGAGGGGAACTACCAGATTACTACTTGCTTTTGAACATTAATGACACTTTAGGAAAAGATGGACACAAACTACATCCCATTTTATTGGGCTTGAATCACTTTTCATTACACATACAAGGGAGAAGGGAGCAATCTACGAACACTTTCCTATCATTAAAAATAAATTTGGGGAGACAGACACTGAATGGGATTAAGGACTTGCCACTGACACTATAACATCAATACTCTGTATTACCTGTTCCTGCAAAAGGATAAAAACAATTTTCAAATGTTACATTCATTCACGAAGCTCTTCCCCTTTACCTCCACCTATTATCCCATTTCAAAAATTATTAACATGCATATGAATATCAAAAATATATTTGTCTTTTACAACAAACTAAAATAATCTACAACACCACAAACTATGCTTCTATCTCCCATTCCACCCTGTTCCTCTTTTGGTACTATCTGCCCAAACATTACCTTACATATAATTTATATGTAATACTCCCTACAAGCAATGTTTATCATATTCTTATCACCATTGATCATTGTTCTCAAAAAAAAAAAAAAAAAAAAAAAAAAAAAATCATATTCAGGACATCTTTTACTAACCTCTCTTTAAACATTATTGTGGGAATTTAGACTCATAGTTCTCATCGAGGAGTATATGAAAACTATATATCCCTGCAGTGACTGGTGTAGGGGGACCAAATCTATCACCACTGCACCACAAACATTTTTGGACTGCCTGTCACAAAACTTTGCTGCATTTCTTTTTAACACAGTTAACCCTAAATAGGACTCTATAGCCAACACCATCAGGATGCAGAGGAGCATCCAAAGGAGCTGAGGATATGACCATACAAAATATTCATTATCTTCAGTTCTTCACTGTTCCACTAAGGTAAAGGTTAGCCTATTTTCCTAGATCATACAACCAATACACTTTCACTATTTTCTATATATACTTAAGGAACTGACAACCTTCAATACTTCATCACTGTCAAAACTATAACTGCCAATCACCCTTACCCAAAAACTAAAATTCAGTTTAAATAAACATTCAAGTATCTGATAACATCAAATCAAATACTGCCAAAATTATCTATACTATCTGCCTAAACCATCTCAATACTTGAAAAAAAAAAAAAAAAAATCTTGTCACACTCATCCAACAAAGAATAAACTTCTTTCATAAGCAGGAAATTCAGCTACAAAAATCAGCATATAAAATAGTGTACTGTAGCGGTTACCTCTGCACATCCACACAGGTGGACAACATACTCACCTATGCATGCATGAACCTACTTACTAACTCAGTCACTCACTCACTTACACTCACACTCACACACACTCACTTTCATGCACTCTCACTCTCACTCACTCACTCATTCACTCACTCACTCACTCACTCACTCACTCACTCACTCACTCACTCACTCACTCACTCACTCACTCACTCACTCACTCACTCACTCACTCACTCACTCACTCACTCACTCACTCACTCACTCACTCTCTCTCTCTCTCTCTCTCTCACTTACTTACTTACTTACTCACTCGCTCACTCATTTACTCACTCACTCATTTACTCACTCATTCATTTACTCACTCATTCATTTACTCTCTCATTCATTTACTCTCTCATTCATTTACTCTCTCATTCATTTACTCTCTCATTCATTTACTCTCTCATTCATTTACTCACTCACTCAATCTTAAATCTTAATCTCAATCTCAATGGTATATATATCTGGCCTTTGCTATATCCCTGAATAGGGGGGTGGGGGGGAAGTATCAAAGACCATTAACTGAAAAGCACAATGACACATCGTATTCGCAAACCACGACACAAAACAGTTAGAGCCCCAATCCTTTCAAAGCCGTCCCTGTCCATGTTCAAACTCATCCCTCTAGT
>NC_091578.1:24048295-24050795 GCF_042767895.1 Penaeus vannamei | reverse complement strand
ACTAACTAAATAAGTGCAATAAAGTTTAACCAAACCTAACCTGAGTGATAGGTTCAAATTCAATCCATTTTCACTTTATAAAACAACGATTTACATCAATCTTATATCTGACACACTCAGTGACTCACTCAACACTCACAAACTCACTTCCTCATTCTCCAACTCTCACATACTCTCTCATTCTTATTCACTTATTGTGTTTGTCCTTCAATAATGATCTATATGATAGATTTCCGTACAATCATCATTTCATATGAAATGTAAAACAATAACTAACTGTAATTACAACCGTTGTTTCTTTTCCTTTCATATCATTAGTGGAAATGTTTGAATTATAACAGTATGCTTTCCTAATCAATAGTCAATGATCTCACTTAAAAAATAATAAATGCAATCTCTTTACTTACAATTAACCTATTACCTGTCTGTCTAAATGAGCCCCTGATCGAGTGCCACTACCAGCCAAGCTTTAATTGTCTTTTATTCTCCTTATCTAAAAACATAGTACACAGGCATAAAATTGATTTTCAGCACAAGAAAGAACTTATATCGCATGAACCCACTAATGCCTGGAGATTACACTGCCCATAACGAGTGTGATGTACTTCTTTTCTGATTTTGCAAATAGATGGTTCCAGAAGTGCTTGGTCACTAATAACCTAATTTTTAGGCTTCCCTGACAACACCTGTTTCCCTAATCATTCAAATTTTTGGAAAAGTTTTTATTTCTATTACTATTACCATCATAATTATCATCTTTGTCATAATAGCAAAAGTCACAGTAATAAAATAAAATCCAAAATTCCCAAGACAAGAAAAGAGGTAAATATGTGAGGTTTGGAAATTATCTGCTTAGTGACAAAGTGCTAGTGGATCCATCCATATATAAAACAAAAACAATTAACAAAAATAAAGAAAGAACCAAAGAAAACACAGTGGACTGTGTACACATACAAGTTAAAAACATGATCAATATGTAAGGTGATCACTGATATATATATATATATATATATATATATATATATATATATATATATATATATATATATATATATATATATCAGTAGTTTATAAGCTATAGGACTTTTCATTTTATCTATTTTCAAAATTGATAAATACAGTAATCAGAGTTAGGTGAAAATGTTTATAATAAAATTCAAAACTACGTGAACATTTTGAAAAAAAAGTAGATTGTGGATTATCAGTATATTACAATAACTTTCATTTTCTTAATACCTATCAATGTATTGGCTTACTAAATATACATATTTCATTTTATTCTAATTAGCAATTAACCATCATTTTCTCTATCTTTATTCAACAAAATAACAATTTCATAATCTTTGGTTTTGTCATTATTCTCTAATTTATTACTGAAACTGTAGTTATGTGGAAAAATATTAAACTATTACATTACAAGTTAACTTCCAGTTCCTGTCTTTTGGACAAAAGCACACCATCAATCTGTGTATCTCTCTGTCTGTCTTTATCTGTAATTCTACCTGACCCATTTATTACTTGACACGCTAGTAATTTCTCAAACACAGAGAAAATATTTTTGTTGCTAAAGAATATTAAACTGAAAGTAAATACTATAATTATTAAAAATCATCTACACAAATAATACTCACAGAGTATTATCTTCAGCAGCAGTAACACTGCATAATTTTTCCTTTTCTTTCTTAGCCTCAATAAGGATGAAAATTTTGTCCAATATCTAAGATCTTTTTTCAATCATACAGATCTATTCTAGAGAATTTTTCCCATCATTTTTCAAAACTGTCCAAGTAAAAATATTCAAAATGCTTCATTTATGCCATCTGTAGCTTTATCACTTAGGTCAATCAAATAGTGGTACTTTAGTACACCACTCCCCATCTCAACCAACAAATCTCTGTTGCTTTCTAAAAGTAAACTCCCAACGGAATGTTATCTTTGATCCTGCACAACTAGATAATTTCTCATTTGATTTCTCACTACCATAAACACACACTGTCCATATGAATGATTGCCTCATTTGAAAAAAATATGTAATAAAAATCTATACTAAAACTGACACAAGGCAGTTGTTTATCAAAGCCACATGTTCTAGTCAGCTTTGAGCAGTGCCACATATATGGGAGTGAAACAGAAAAACAAAAACAGGCCCTAACTACAAAGTTTTGTTCATCTTTCATACAAATATAAAAACCTAAATGTCCTTTCACTGCAAGTAGCAGAAAGCTAAGAGACACCCTAATATATTCAAAATGAAACTAAACTTGAAACCAGAAACATGAGAATACCAAAGCCTAATTCCTGAGACTCCTTTGTCTCATTCATGACACAGCTTTCTACTTTCTAATGGCCACATTATATGAGATGCTTTATGTGAGGAGGAGCAAGTGGAGGGAGAGGAATAGGGTGAGAGCGGGAAGCAGGAAAGGGAGGGGATGAGGTGAAAGGAGGAGGACGTGGGACAGAAGTGGATGAAGGGAGGAAAACAAAGCAATCAAGCAAG
>NC_091578.1:24000795-24023295 GCF_042767895.1 Penaeus vannamei | reverse complement strand
TACTTGTTAACCTACTTGAGTCTTTAAAAATAAGATATATAGCTCCACTGCCATAAAATCATTACTCCTTGCTTGGCATCTAAAATTTAAAACAGCATTTGTAATCTGATATAAGTCCCAACGATTTCATTGTCCCTTCAACCAAAAATTGTATCTGTTCCTTACTCAAATATTGCAAAATTGCTGCTTATGTTACATGAGTTATCAAATCCTTATAAGTTTTCAATACTCCCTGTAGCCTCCAAGCAACACCCGCGGCAAAGTAACATAAATCTGTGCAAGGGACAGTTATCTTCCGGAAACCGAATTGTTCATGGGTTTTTCCCTGAGGTTCAAAGGTGCCGTGATTTATGCCGCAGCTTTCTCACTAACACCTGCATGCCTGTAGCTCTGGCTGATTTGTACTTGGAGTCCAAATATCATCTATTCTATGCTGTGTGTCATGATAGCAGCCGAACAAGAGTCAGTAGCATGAAAAAGGTGAATGAAAATTGACGCACCTCACGAATGCTGACCGAGGGAAGGTTTGTTTGGTTCCAACAATGACCGCAGCAATGGCAGGTACTCTGGGATAGACATACTTTTGGACGAATACTGTCGGTAATTTGAGTCTAATTCTGGCTTAAATATGTCACTTTCTTCGGAGAACTCAGCTTCTATCATGTAGACATCTTTTTCGGCTTTTCCCGATATACTATCTTCACTGTCTTAACTCATTTCTCTAGGGATAAACCAAACTCTTTAGAAAGTTTGCAATCAATGGGTATTTTGAATAAAAATATGACAATGGCAAATGGATGAATCAGTAAATATGGATCTCATCGATATATATTGTGATTCAAAATACTCCTCATTACATCGGTAATTACTTAATTCGCTGTACGTGTAACAAGGAAGCCAAAACCCCGTGTCAGTACAGTGCATGCGTTGATTGCATGCGTGCGCCCTCCAAACGCATTCGTCACGGTACCTTCTTTAGGCCTTAAGCGGATCTCCAAACTGTCACATTCAGATTTCAGATGATCATGATTACTCATTTAATAATCATATTCAATCCGCCATCAGCATCCATTAACAGGATCAAAGGAAAAAACTTCAATATCACACTCTGAAACAACCCGCAGATGCCGGCAAGTTTCCATCAACCAGTAAAATATAAACAAAGCACTTACGATTAAATACATGGCTAGCTTATTGAACATATCTATTAAACAACATTAAAAATATCTATCAAATTACGTAATAAATCAGAATTTGTAAATGTCTGAGATATTAAAGAATTTTGTAACATGCATCTCTTACGTTGACATTCCTCTGAGAAGCTTCATGATCCCGCTGCCCGAGTAACGGTATTCATAGCGGCCGCTTCGGCGCGAATGCTGGCACACGGACACTATGGCATATGGCAAGACAGTTGTATTCTAGACATTTCATACTTTCTCTCTCTCTCTCTCTCTCTCTCTCTCTCTCTCTCTCTCTCTCTCTCTCTCTCTCTCTCTCTCTCTCTCTCTCTCTCTCTCTCTCTCTCTCTGTCTCTCTCTCTCTCTCTCTCTCTCTCTCTCTCTCTCTCTCTCTCTCTCTCTCTCTCTCTCTCTCTCTCTCTCTCTCTCTCTCTCTCTCTCTCTCTCTCTCTCTCTCACATGTACATTGTGTGTGTTCATGTGTGTATATGTATGGATATAAGGAATATCTGTTATGGCTATCTATATGTCTATTCCTTATTCTGTCTATTATTTATACATCACCATGAGCATCATTAGGGAGAGCAATTGCCTTCCGCAAGGGCCACGCTCCCAAAATTTTTATAGCTTTATTTTCAGAGCTCATAGCTCTGGTCGCAGCTTTATTACATCTTCTAGAATACCTACCTTGCAACCCCCGCCCCTTCAAGAAACTGCTGATATGACGTCCCTGCTATCTATATAAGTACAATGTATGTATGTGCGAAGACAGAGAGCGAGTGGAGATACAGACAGATACACACATACATATGTGTGTGTGTGTGGATATATAGATACATACAAATATTAGGAATAGTCAAACTATACATATTCGCAAACGCAAATATGTGTACGTTTTTATGGATACTCGCATTAGCATTCCCTCCCGCATATTGTCATTCGATTTTTTGCGGCTATTGAATATCAATCTGGTATGCAAATCTGAAAAAGAATATTCAGCGACAGTGTATAAATGCAGTGAGATAGACAGTCAGACAGAGTGAGAGGGATGCAAAAGAGAGAGAATGACAGACAGATAGAGCAAAAATTTAAGTTTACGAGTTTGAAAGTGAGCACGACCGCTTCTTGATATGTATTTGCTTCACATGGTTGTGGTTTGCAGTCAGTGGCACTTGCGTATTGTTCTTCTTTCTTCTTTTATAGTGTTTTAGCCCAAACTACTTGCGTATTGGATACGCTCAGTGTGGGAGGGGGCATTCGTGCAATATGATGCTAAAGACGTTACTACAAAGGATATAAAAAAACATCCGTAAACTCTCGCCAATTGAAGTTATAGCAGTAATAGCGGAAACGATGAAGTCACTCGCATTTTAACGATGGCTCTTGATTAGAAAATCTGATAACTATATTCATAACAAAACCAAAGGAAACACCTTTCACCCTTGAGAAAGTGCACGTAGTCCCTGTTTTCGTGGCTGACAACGAATGAAGTGAAGGCGCGTCTTGGTGAGGTATTTTCCCGTTGCACCCACGAAGACCGCGCGTTTTTTCGAAGTTCGCGATGTGAAAAATAATGGTGCAGTCGGTATAGAGGTAAGTTGGGGAGAATACGTACCTCAGAATAAGTAAGCATTTATTCTTAAGTGCAATGAATGCGATATACAGGTGACAAAAGGCTTTATCAAGTGAGTGGGCTGGGGCGAGAAATGAAAACCAGGCATTTCGGACAAGCTGTCTACCAAGCAGGTATGGATTTGATGTAAAATGTAGCTGCATTTATTTCCTGATTAATTCTGATACGTCGAAATTGCCAATCGTATTGACAGTCACAAGCTCGTCTTCTCATGCGAGCCATAATATTCTTCTTTCTTCTTTTATTGGGTTTTAGACATACTATTCTTAATCCTGAGTACAATGCTAAACAACCCCCGACGGAGAACAGTTCCAGGCAGCGCTTCACTGAGCGTCCGGTAAACCGTGTCGGATTGTACTTGGATCAACCTGGGTTATTATTATTGAATAGCTATCCTCTTTGCAAGTTGCTTCGTGCCTCTAGTTTTATATAGTAGCCTAAGTTTATCTCTCTTGGACTTAAAGGGTATATACGCATAATGTCGCCCTGCAACACCCTCCAGCGGTGTTTTTTTATGATAGAGGTGTGGGTTCGAGTAAGATTACGTTCGAGCACTAAAGAATTCGTGATTGAAAGTGATAATGAGCGTCTTATCTTCTACTCTTTGGTTCGACGTTCAGTGCGATTTGAATTAGAATGTCTAGCTGACAATGGTCGACTGCGGCGAATAGTTAATGGTTGAAACAAATAAATGTACTAGATATCTAGGGTCACATAACACTATGGTAAAGTATTGTGAAAAGGGTAAATGAGTTAACGATTAGTATAAAGAGTGTTAAATGTCAAAGGTTAGTGTCATAGGATAGCACGATAGGGGAAAAAATTGGCAAAGAAGCTGTCCTGAAATAATCAACGGGTAATACGGGTGGATATGGCTGTTGGAGAAGTAGCAGAAGAGTCTGGGGGATGAGATAAGAGGACGGGGGAAGGAGGTGAAATATTAGGAAGAACGTCAGGAGAGAGAGGGGAATTACGTGAGTATCCAGGTGGGAGAGGTAAGGATAATGGAGAACCGAAAGGGATTGGTGTACATGGAGGAGAGGATGGGGTTTGTTGGGAAAGAATAGGAGGGAGAGGGGTAGCGGAACTTGTGAGGGAGGAAGATGGATATCGGCAAATGCTTTGAATGTAGAGGGACTAGGAATTAACGGATTGGAGGGTGGATGAGGGAGCGGAACATTTTTTTGTGTCATGTCTAGGAATTTTTGGATGTCTCCAAGATTTACTGGAGGGGATTTGGATAGGGAAGTATCAGAGACAAAGGATATCTTGTGAGGAAGGGAAGAGGAAAAGGAAGCGAAGTGGAGTAGAACGTTTAGATTATCTGGTGCGACGCGTAAAGTGAAGGGGGGGGGGGTAGACATCGGGGAAGTGGTAGAGATTGGAGCATCTGGATTTAGAATGGAAAAGGGATTTGGCTGGGGGATAGGGAGACTAAAGCTAGGATGTTTCAGGGTAGAGAGAAGATATAGGGCAAGGTCTATATAAGTATTTATATAGACCTTGATATAGGGTAGCTCCTATAAAATACGTTATGGGAGTCACTACGGTTGGCACATGTACGTGAATGAGCAGTGGAATTTGAAAGGTCATAACCGGGTTCGGCACATAGAGGGCAGCAGGCTGTGGAGCGAGTGTCTGGCTGGGTGTCCAAAATGCCAACATTTCTGACATAGACGGGGAAGGGGTTGATATGGTCGGACATAGTAGGACAATCCACCAATATAAACTTCATGGGGGAGGTCATGTCTACGTAGGTGGCTGTGTGGGGGGGGGGGGTCGCAAAGAAACGATCCCACTTGGCTTTGAGAGTAATCAAAAGGTTTGCAGAGGTAGAGGCCGTTGAAGGACGAGGGCGAGAGGAAGGTGGGGTGGTGTTGAGTGGAGCAGTTCTGTGTGAGGGAGGACAGTAAGGATGGAGAGTAATAAGAAGGGAAGAGGGGGTAGCCATTGAAGAAGGCTGTGCAGTAAGAAATGGAGAAGAGAATGTTGGGAAAGAGGAAAGGATGTATACTGGAGGTTGAGTAATACTCTGGGTGGGTAGTTCAAAATGGATGCGTTGTTTGTAAACGTTCATAACTGACATAAGGCCAGCCTTTCATCCTTTCAGCACGGTTCTCACATCATAGGAATGGGGCAGAAAAGGGGGATAAAGAAGATACGGAAGAGGAAAGGAGGAGAAGAAAAGACCAAGCAAAATTAGTTGAAGCGAGGGCTGAAGCCCAAAGCAGGGGCAATCCCTACATTGGGCTCCAGTCTCCGTCTCCTGAGACGGAGACGGTATTGGGAGAGTATGGCCTACAGCGGTGATTTTTTTTTTTTTTCTTAAACACAAACACGTCCCATGTGTCAGCCACGCTTCCGATACCATTGTTGTAAGCTTCCACCGACACAGACGGAAATGTCTACCCAAGCAGGAAGGTCATTCCATCCAGTCTTTTGAGCGATTCATTAACCTTTCTCTATATTTTCCATAACTTTAAAGCTGTAGTCTTCGAAACACGCAGGACCTTGTATGGCATAACTTGGTAGCTCAGTTTGCGTTTGGTTTTTAACTGTACATTCTAATTTACATTTAGATACTGTAAGGTTAGATTCCTGTACATTCTGATTACTTTCTAAGAATATTCGTCTTACTCCCTAGCTCGTTTCATGGGTAACTTATTATTGGTTATTACTTATTTTATTGATTTACAAAAATATAGGTCTGACCCTGTATTTATTAATTCATGGAATTCATGTCGAGCAAATTGCAACAGGAACAACGATGGGCATATTCGTGTGTTTTCTGGTTCTTCCCTTCGTTATTCCTGTGTTTATTTATTCATTCTTATTTGAATATATAAATTTGTTTCAGCTTGTATGTGACTCTTTGGACGAAGAAAGAAACACGCACAGTGAACATAGGCGCACACACGAGAACAGTAGCGAGATAACTATGGACTCAGACAAGAGACGAAAGGAGCAGTGGACAGAGATAGCGCCACAGTACCTGGATGACCTGAAGAAGGTGATCCTCGGAGGGAAGCATGAAGTCGCCCTTGAAGAAGCCGGACCGAAGGCTTGGGTCGTCTCCCTCTCCTCCCTCTCCTATTCCACTTCTTCCCTCTCCTCCCTCGTTTTTCTCCTTCTTTTCCTTTCCCTCCCTCTCCTCTCTCTTCCCTCTTCTCCCTCTTTTCCCTTCCCTCCCTCTTCACTCTCTTCCTCTCCGTCAGCACCCTCGAACCCCATTTTCTAACCTAAAGACATGCTCCTCCTTGCCCAAGGGCGATCCAAGGATGTCATTCTCGGGATAAGTGGAGGATTAGGCCAACCATTCAGTCACTTTGGCTTATCTGAATGTATTCGGATTGTCCATGGAAGAAAATAAGGAGCAAGAGGGCACGTCCTAAATCTTAACACATGCACGCACAGTTGTTTGATATTAACAGTTTGCTTCTGCTGGAAATCCTGTCGAAGATGAACACCTGGACCAAGACAGCATCCAGAGAGCGCGTCTCCGTTTATCTGTCAGGGTACTTATGTCTTTTTCTCTACGTATTTACGCTTGTATACATATTTATATGTGTGTGTGTGTGTGTGTTTATGTATGGGAAAGGCTAGATCAGTAGCAACTCGAGGAGGTCATGACGTCACGATTTTGATGGCGTCACAAAAGTTGCGATTCTGTTTTTGGGAAAAAAAGCACATAGGTTTATTTTGATGGCGGCACCCACGACCTGGCCGGATATCCCGCTCTGCTGGCAAGAATTATGCCAAAAAGTGAATGGACAATTTTATAGTGAAATTGATGATAATGATAATTTTTCACTCGAATCATAAGAAATTACGAAGTCGCTTCCACCACGGTATTCGTGCACTACTGTACGAGCGGTGAATATGGAAAGTCTGCTGAAGGGAGTCAAGCCCAAAGCCAATATTTTTCAGGTAATTAAGTATACCTACTTTTATTGATACCTCTATGTACTCAATGAATGAATGAAAGGTATTTTATTTAATGCATAGAATACCAGGCCAAGAAAACTTTAAGAAGTCAAAAACGCCTGAAAAACCATTGAAACTTTAACACTTGGATATTGTACAAAATGTAAACATGAATATTTGCTATTCTAAAGATAGCCCGGCATCGTATCCTGCACATTATATAAATTACCTTTCATTCATTACTTGAATGCATAAAGGTAATACTAAAAGTAGGTTTACGTAATTCCTTCAAGCTGAGTAAAAATTACAGACCTTTGGCTTGATTCCCACTGCGAGCAATTCCACTTGAGAAACATTCATACATAAACATAATCATCCACTCTTCTCATCCACAGGGCTATTTTGGTGATAGTTCAATGGAAATGTAATCATTAAAATAATTATTTCCCATCCTATTTGAAAATTGAAAAGACCAAAATGAATAATAAACCCTGTTTTTTTTCTAAAACCAGAATCGCAACTTTTCTAACGTCATCAAAATCTGACGTCATGACCTCCTCGAGTTGCTACTGATCTAGCCTTTCCCGTATATTTATGTGTATGTATGTATGCATGTACATACAGAAAGAGATAGAGAGACAGAAAGAGAGCATGCCATTTACTTGAGACCCTTTGCTTTTTCGAGAATCCTAATTATCCCTGTCCGCACTCATGTCATTCGGACCTTTAATGATAACGTCCGGGAGCCGAGGCCGAGAGAGCAGCTGTGAGCATAGGCCTATATAGATTTAGACTGGCTGTGAGCGAGAGATGAGCAAGGGGAATGGGACGATGCAAGAAAAGGCGTCTTGAGGGTCTTCTTGCGACCAAGGTATATAGTACTCGGTTTCTCCCTCCGACTCCAATCTACGGTTACTAGTCAACTCGTGCCCAGGTCGACTCGTACCCTAGTCGACTCGTAACCTACCCTAGCCTAACCTAGACACCAGGTTACGAGTTGACTAGGGTACGAGTTGACCTACTGAATCTACTGGCTGCCCTACTAAAGTTGAGCTCTGAATGAGTCAGGTAAGACTCATTACGTTGGAAATACGGTTATATCTTTCGCCATCCGAAAGTATCCTGTGCAAATGCTCCGACGAGACCCAACTTTCAATTCCCCCTCAGTCACGATTCGGAGAAATATCGGAGGCTCTGATAATGTCACCTTTTGTATCTCCTCATCCCCTGCCCCATATTTCCTCAACATTACCCGTCGTGTGTCTCCGGAACAAGAAAAACGCTTTAAAAACAAAAATTACGAAAAAAACGCAGTCAACAATACAATCGACGACAAAACATGATAAGTAAGCATCACCAAAGACATCCTACCAATAAAAAGAAAAACTTACTTATCCATCTGCAACCCTCCCTCTCACCACGAGTCTTAACTGATATTTAGCGCCGTGGCCACCGAAATTCTGCAATTAATTACGATTAGGGAGTAAACCCGTTTCCGGGGACGTAAAATACCGTGTTATAGAACATTCAACAGTAGATTTCACAAACTCGAATCAGACCATTTATATACACAAGACATTTTTTTTGTATATATGTTAAAAATCTATGATCATAGAATATTTCACACAAAAAAGGGATGTCCTATGAACTACAGTTTGTGATAACGACCAGTCATGGCTCTCCTCTCTGTCTGTCACGGGGGACTATAGGCGTCTAGACTCGGGCATTAAGGACGATTTTACTTTCCTCCGCACGACGCGCTTGGTTATTATGAGCAAGACCAACGCTGTTCAGACAAGTTCCTTTTAGGACCAAAATTCCAGTCACGATGATGATAGCTATAGTCTAGGATAGCCACACGGAGCGCATAGTCCGGGAAAATACGGTACTCAGGTTTCCATGCGTAACTGAGGCTACATATATGTATGTATATCTATATGTATTTATGTATACACACAAATATATATATATATATATATATATATATATATTATTCATTTATATACATTTATAAATAGAAAGATAGATATAACTAGATATATAGATATACATATTTATACACAAATATTTGTATATACGACGGGGACGGGTACAGCCGTCATGGATCATCTCGACATCGCGCCGGGTACGGCTTTGGCCGTCAGGATTCGCACTTTGTTCCTGCCTTCACGCAGGTGTGTTCGTCATGATGGAATACCCTCATAATGGACTGTCCTCGAACTTAATTCATAATTTTTAAATGCTACATTATTGTAGTATATACTGCATATTATTTGATGCGTGTACTAGTTTCCTGTGGAACTCCTTGGGGCACGGAGCTGGGCATACGGATTCACTACAAACCCGACACATCTTCCTCGTCTCCCTCCGTCCGCGGGGCCGCCTCCAGCAATGTGCAAAATGGTGTGTCCTCAGGGATGTGAACCTCTGCAGCAGGAGGAGCATCATCAGCAACGGGAGCAGGAATTGGAGAAGGAGGCTGAGTGTGGGATGGAAGTTGCCTTTTCTCTCTCCCTGCTCAGGAGCTCGCTGACAGGCTCTAGCTTGAACTCCACCTGTTCACTTTGCATAAAAGAACCCGATTATCATATCCAGGATATAATAATATCTTTCCGTATAAAGGATAAGTCCGATGTGCGAAGCTGAGCCTCGCCCGGGCTATGAGTGGAGCTCGGCCTGTGTCGTCTCGATCTACGTTTGTCACCAAGTGCTGACGCGACAGAGCTGAGTCCTTACCTACCATGGTGCCTCCAGGTGACAATTGCAATTCTCGTGCCTGGGCGGGGCGTGAACAGCCGACCCATCGAATGAGAGGCTGACACGTTTACCACTGTACAAGAAGCTGATCTTTTTATGACCTGTTCTGGCCCTTTAATATTTTCTTAGCAAATCAAGCCACTCTATCGGAGCACGTTAATTGGCGGAAAAAATAACGTGAATCACGTGACAGAGGGGGAGAGGCTATATTCCCTCTAATCCAGAGGAATAAAGTGCTCCCGCCATGCAAACTTTACCGACAAAGCATCAGATATCCGACTACATGTTGAAGACCAACGCCCGGGTGACACCCTGGGATCTTATCAGGCTTCCAAGTCCAGCAAGTACCTCAGAGAGGCCTCTGGCATAAACTCAGAAGCAATAGAATCGAGTCTCAGGTATGGTCCATCCAGACCTACAGCCTCCAGTCAAAAAAACCTTAGCCGGTTATAGACTCGGGTTGAGTGTAAGACTCTGAGTTGTCTGACCCAATATAAAATTCCATCCATATTCGAATGGTTTTGATAAACTGTTCCACTGATAAAGGATTTAAAACCTACCAGATGCTCCTGTTAACCAGAACTTGCAAAAATGGAGGCAGTGCAATTACCCCAGATTTATTCACAAAACAAGAGCTCATAGATGGAAGAAAGGTGAGCATCATAGCTTTCTCTTGCAAAAACAGCAAAATCAAGATAGTATTACTTGGCATATAACTGGATATTATAAAATCTCATAACGTTACTGAGGCTTCCCGAGTTTAGGAAGAAATAATCCTCGCTGAACAAGTATTGATCACAATACCAGGAGGCTCTTTTAACTCTCGACTTTGAAAGTTGAGGCATCTGCAGCCTCAGTGTATATGTAGCCAATTCATACTGGTGTTTCAAGTGCTACAGATATGGCCATCTCAATTCCACATGAAGCCTATGTAGCAGGTACACAACACAAAAGTTTGATTTCATGCTTGATGTACCAAAGAATGGCCATCACAAGGGCAGTTGTAAGGCCAAATTCCTGCGAAGCCAAATAAATTGATCGTCTCAATTGCCATGAGTCAATGTAACTTAGGAGCTACCGCTGCTGTGGTGGAGAATAATATTGTGTGCTGACCTGACTATCATGAGGAATCATCCTCTTGGGTGCTCTCTAACACCTGTGACACAGCACAATCCCACATTAAGGTGGAAGAGAACAACTGACAGAATTTTCAGGCTACCGTGGCTGATTGGCTTGCAACAAATGAACGCCCTCACATGGATAATGTGAATATGCTTGATGTCAGCTTGATAAGGACCATTAATTAGACAAACTCAATTACCGTATCCAAACCTGCTCAAGAACTGCCAGGACTCCTAGTTTACGAAACCAGTGGGCAACCCAAGAGACCACATGTGCCAGAGAAACTTCATAAGATACAAAACCTCAGAGAATCTCCCCCTCTAGACCCATGGTGTCTGGTATGCGGTTTGGCAGAAGAGGATCGAATATTGCAAGTGTTTGTGACCACCAGACATTCATCACTGATATGTGAGAAGTCTATCAATTACTCAGCCCCAAGGTATGCCATAACCCTCAGAAAGATTCGCTGTTAAATTCTCAGGTAACATCATACTGCCGGCGGAGCTAATGGCCGATTGGGAATGCCTCCACACAGTTTTTCCCTCACATTAGGACCAAAGCTGCCAAGCGTATGGATTCAGATACCTCGTTCTTCTTAAAAGATAGTGGGATTCCCTTTCCTGTCATTTCACACTTAAAATTGTGAGTTAAGCTTGCATTGGTTCAACTCATCAGTTGGTCCTGGGATAGCTCTACCCTCATCCAACCAAAGGAACCACGTAGATGCCGTCCCATTTCTCTCATTAGCTGCCGGGAGGAATTAGCATAAAGAATGGTGCAAGACAGACTCCAATGAGAAGTTCAAATCTTTTTACTGCAGTAGTTCACCAAGGGAATAAGAACTGAGCACAGTGTAGTCACTTTTGTGAGCGCCGTTGGAACTGTCGATGCTGGAGTTGTCTTCTTCACTCTTGAACTGGCAAATACTCTTTTCATCAGGGAAATAAAGAGGAGCATCAAGGGCAAGTTCCTGGCCTGGATATGGGGCTACTTCGGGAATGGATCTACCAAGGTGGGATTCCTGGGTCCTCATCCAAAGCACCAACCACTTTTAGATGGGACCTGTCAGGGTGTGGTCCTCTCTCTGGCATTATTCAGTGCTCCAATGACCCGCATCCTTGACATCTAACTCCCAGAAGGGTGCAGGATATTCCCCCATACAGATGATATTTAAATCATAGGGCTCATCATTGTCTGAAGTTCAGGAGTGCTGTAGAGGGACAAACTGAACCAGAAATTTTTGGATACCCCCTGATAAAAGGTACTAAGATGAACTGATTATGAACAGTTTGCAAACCACTCCTGGTTGCCCTATTAAACCAGGGTGCCAATACATGTTCAGTTAAAAAAATAGTAAAAATTCTTCCAAGGGCATCATATACTTAATGGATATATCAGCTGGCCCATCTTGCTTCATCCATTCAGGTTACAAAAATGAAAACTGGAAAAAGAGTCAGTGACGATGAGAGGGAAACAGTCAAGCCATTTGAAATATTTGAAATACAGAGAAAAACACTTTTATTTGTCAAACATATGCATTTTATGTAATACCAAAATCTATCTTTACAAATATCACTGCGATATGTTCACAAACATATACAAAGTATGTTATATACAAGTAGGAGTGAGTGGTGTGGTTCCGTCATTGATTACCATCCCCATCCTGCCTCCATCGGTATGACCTTTTAGGGGGAACAGGGGGATACTAACCAGATACTAACTGGTAGTGTAGGGTGCCCACTGCCTTTCTTCCTGTAGTTGTTTCACATCAAACAAGCACAAGAAAATGAGAGATTAGGTTAATCTAATGACCTGGTAAGGCCAAAGGAACTTATCTATAGAGTCCTCCGGAAGGATGCAGGACAAACCTGGCCTGAGCCTTTGACAAGAGTCCCTTTTGTGCTTAGGTTTAGAAGCAGATATATCCTAAGTGCAGCCACTGACAGTTGGTAGCTGTTCACGAACCTTACTAGAATAAATAAAGAACCCACACTGTCGCACCTCAGTTCATTCTTGGCCATAAACCCCAAGTGTAGGGCAAGAGAAACTGATACTCTGGGTAGGATACATGAGGTGAGGGATGGTGAATTCATGTGAGCTCTCAGCTGTTAGACTCTGAGCTCTGAGGCCATGGCAATCAAAAACAAAATCCAATGGCCATTCCAGGATGGTTGCACTACAAATCCGGGTGAGGAAAGTAAAAGCACCTCATTGTCTGTAGAAAGTAGACTAGGGAAGTTCCCAGGGTACATTGAAGAGAGTTTGTAATTATTGCCAGGTGGATCAAGACTATTGCAAGGGGTCGATAAGAACGAACATTCCATGCAGCAAAAACTATGGTATGATCTAACTTGCTCCAGGATCTGTAAGCATTCCATACTGACTAATAATACCACCTCAGAGTTATGGTGTCTAATGAAATCATTTGCCACGATCACTGGTAGGGAGGTACCTAGTGACCTCTGCAGAATCTCAATATGTGAAGTTGTAAGGATCTCATGCAGTGAAGGACATAAGCCCCTTGCAGTATGACCTCATTTGGGGGTAAGGGGTGCAGAGATCATTGGAGCATGGTCGTGGATCCATAGATGGGACTCCTATCATAGAGCAAGGCAGGGGCCTCTCAACCAAATATCAAATAAGAATCCTCAAGCAGCATGAGAAAGTCATCTGAAAGTTAAAAGTTGGAAGACCTGAATTCTCTGCACTTCTTGGGGATAAGATAAATGAGTGGATCTACTGCTTTAATTGCATGGTTGAGGGAACCAAGCAGACTCTCCCAATGCTGATGTGACATTAAGAAAGTATAGTCAGAAAGATCTAAGACCACTTCACTGACCCCAAAGCCATGATCCACTAGAAGCCCAACCATGAGAGTGGTGTTATGACAACCAGATAGCACGTGCACAAGTTCAACTGCAGGTTCATTAACTTGCCCAGCTGAAAGTTTTCATCCCCTTTCATTCTCATGTGGATGACTTAACAAAAAAATGTCATCCAAGTACATCTGTATCACAGTACTCAAGCATGACTCAGTGGGTATAGCTGTTTAGTGAATACCCTTAGGGTAATAGAGTTCAAAGCCAAACACACCTGAACAACCAACATCCTCCAGAACTTTAAGGAATGGATGAGATATTTTACGTGGCACACACCAAGGAAGCTTATTTCAGAATCTCAAAGAGCCGGTCCATTTGGACCTGGCCCACCATTAGTTTTGATCATGTCCTTCAACAGGAGTTCATTAGCAGGGATGGACCTGCGAGCGGACTTCCCTGGAAAAAACTAGAGGAGAAGAGGGACCCACCTGCCTACCCAGAAACACTGGAGCCCAACATCACCACTTTTAATGCCCAATTCTGTGGAAAGGCAGTGAAGAATATGTAGATATAATGTTCTCTCTCTGCTTTTTTTTCATATTGCTTGCTGAAAAAATCTTTATTTCCATAATTCAAATATAATACCATATCATACCACTCTGGACTGAACCAAAGGCTTCCCCATGCACTATTCAATCAGGGCTGCTTCTTGAGCACCAGAAAACATAATATGTGTGTGTGAGTATGCACGTGTACATGCATGCCTGCATGCAGGTACTCAGGGAGTCCCATCCATTATATTTGAACAATAATAAAACTCTAAATTGTGGGTATAGAAATTCTTCACTATTGTATATATAAAACAGTAAAATGATTTCCCCCAATAATAACATATTGAAACCTTGGCTCTATATCATGACTTTATCATATGGATTTCAGTTTTCTTGGGAGATACTTCTTCATAACCACATTTTTAAAATACATTTTACACTTACATGTATATAAATTTATTTGCATCTCAATTATTTTTCTGAAACTATAGATCCTAAATTGTCTGCAATTCTAGATGGTTTGATTCCCCAAACTCTACTAGTGTTAGTATAGCTTATTTTTTCGCTAAGCTTACTCACTAGCGTTATCCTCCACTTTCCTGTAAGGAGTGTTAAAACAAAACACTTCAAAGTAACTGTATACATCAACCTCCTGAATATTATGTACACATATCAGTGAAGCAACTTGATCAGACTTTACTTCTTGGGAAAAAAATCTTATTTCTTCTATGCTGTGTCCACCCTTGTCACATATAAAATCCCTGTTTTATGTGGTGTCCACAGCTATTACTCACATAGAATTCTTTTCTTCTTTACAATGTGAGCTGGAGCCACCTCTATGGCTGTGGTTATTCTATCAGTAATACAGGCTTTTGCTTTTAAACCCCAGGAAAAAAAATAATGTATGTAAGCACTATGTACATTTTCCAGGATAAATAAAATAATACAATAAACTGTATGAAAAATGTATTCAAAAGTCATCTAAAAAATTAAAATCTGTACATTCATGGACAATCCCTGACCTTAGAAGTCAAAATTTTTTATTTATTTTTTTGTTTATTCTATCTTATTTATTTGTCCTTCTTTTTAAGTAGATATGAGAATATGCAAACCAAATACCTTATTTTTTCCTCAACATAAGCAGAAAAAGACATCCTCAGACACTCTTACCATACAACACAACTAAATTTGCAATACCTTTAACATGTTCAAATTCACACTAGTTTTGTTTCATCTCAGTTCTATCTAATACCAGCATATCATAAAAATTAACAAAAACATAAAACTAAAATGCAACATCCATGTTCCAAAAGTAACAAAGAAATACATAAAGAGGCAATATTTAATCACTCACATTACAATTGATTTCTTTTACAACTACACAGAGACAATTACTTTCTTATACCATTAATCTGATGAATCCAGCATCCATCGATAAGGGAAATACTTCTCACCTATTTATGACAGAGGAAAAAATACATGTTTTTAAAACTGATATTATATCTCAACAGTATATTCATAAACATCATACAAACATCTGTAGTTATATAGTCTAACACTAATCTGATGAAAGTATTCAAAAACTAAATGAGGATATAATGATATTTTTAAGAACTGATAGTTACTATAACTACAAACAATATAATAGGTTTTATATCTTTAAATTTATATTTACATTTTCCATGTGCATATTATTAAATTTACATTTTCCATGTGCATATTATCTTTTTCATATAATCTACCTAAAATAGTCCCACTATTAGTTATAAGCCCCAATTGATAATCTATTCTTATTTGATAGGTGCCTTACATAAATTAATAGCTTATAAATTGGAAGAGATTTATAAGCCTCAAAGCAAAGAAAAATCAAATAATTTTTTGAGTTTGGATGCTCTGGTGTACCTATACATGGTGGACCTATACATGCTCATAACAATAGTGTAACATGCAACCACTTTGTGTCTAGTGTTATATATGTGTTGGAAAAGTTGTCAGTAATATCAGTTATCATAAAGAAAAAATAAAATATCAGAAACAAATTTGTCTTTACATTTTAGCATGTGACTACAAAAATTCTGAGATTTATCTGCATTTTTTATATTCATTCATACTAGTTCATAAAGAAAAACATTCACTCTTTCTCTTACCTAATATCTGCCTTATGTCAGTAATGCGAATTCCTTCTTCATTAACTATAAAAGTACGAAGATCCTCTCGCTGTTTTAATGACATAATATGGGTACCACAGTCCACTCTCATTTTCTGTAATATGATACAATTATACTAATTTAAAATTAAAATATTTCATAATCAACAACCATTTCTATTATGTATGTGGAGCAAATATATTAATCTTTAATAAACACATGGTAATTCAACTGACGCTGTACATACACAACACACCATTCAAACACTCACACCTAAGGCATAACTGACTGAATGGATTACAATAAAATGAGTAAAAAAAGTTCATGCAGGACAAACTGACTACATGACAATAGTCCTCACTAATCTGAAAAAAGGTCAGGTAGTTTTCATGTAGTTTGAAGCTTTTTGCACATTGACACTTTTGAGATGAACTTTGATAAAGAATATTGTACAAAAATATAAATGAGATATATATATATATATACATGTATATATATATATATATATATACACACACACACACACTTCAACTATTTTGTATATAGTAAACAAATGCAAAATCTTACTGACGGGATAAAAGCAACAATATAAACACAAACATTTACCAACCCAAAGAAATTCCTATGACCAAATGCTCCTATGATAGCTAATTCTAAAAATACCCATAATCAACTTCTATGGATACACACACTTACAATATATTTATCAGTGTGTTCTGTACCAACCACGTGATTGTACATGGCTTCCATCTTTTCATGATATCCACACAAAATGCACTTGTAATAGAGCTTCCCTGGTACATAAAACTCCTCAACCATTTGGAGACCTGAAATGACCATAATAGGTTATACATGAAATAAGTACTTGAAATGTCCTATGCCAGTAATGATGTATGTAAAGATGCTTGCACTGGAAAACTGATGTGGGAAGATGACATATCTCTTAATACTGATCTTATCCCTACTTATATTCAAGTAACGATAGTAAAATAATGAAGTGAAGATAATTGGTTATTGGTGAGTTGAACTGATAATTTTTTTTTTTTTTTTTTTTTTTTTTTTTTTTTTTTTTTTTTTTTTTTTGTAACCAGTCCTGTTATTCTAGAACGAAACTCACCGATGGCTTTGGCGTTTGTGCTCTCCAGCATGTCACGTAAGTTTAAGTACTTCCGAGCCACTCCACGTGGCTTATAGGTACATATGTTCTGTGAAGAAACACATTCTGAAATTCCTCTTATAACATAAAACATCAATCTACATCTATAAATAAATACACAATAAAAAATATACATGACATATTATAAATAACATTCTAAGACAAAATACCTTACCTTCTAGCTATGAAAAAAAAAAAAAAAAAAAAAAAAAAAAAAAAAATCTCAAATCACATGAATTGTCATTTACAAATTTGTAAGTTCAAACTTGAATAAAAATATGCCAAACACAAACAAAACCTTACAAAAATCATTCATAAATCAGAGAAACAAGTAATTACCTTCAAGTGACTTCCAGATCGATTGTGATCACACATGGACTTTACATGGTTCATAATCTTGTTACAAATCTGAAGAGAAACTTCAGCATTAGTTCCTATAAACTACAATTTTTTATTAGTTATTCATTATCATATAATCAGGATAATTTAATATTACGTATTTGTCAAAATCGGTAAAGAGGACATCACATCAAAATTCCATTTACATATCACTTTGGGTAAATATTCGTTCTTATTCATAATTCTTTTATAAGACATAAGATAAACAATAATGAAGTCTATGCTTGGCTAAAATTTAAGTGTTCAGTTCACAATATTGTTCTGTTTCTCTCAAGTATGTTTTATCCACAAAGCTAGAAATGAATCAAGGTAACAGATCTCTTTGGAGAAATATGCAGATTTGCAACCCTAATAACATTACACCTAATTTATTACATGATTTCATTCTCATGTTTCATATATCATAAAAAAATTAACTTACTGTACAGAAAAATTGCATCCTTTGCCCAGAGTCAAGCTCTACATCCCATTCCTGGCCATATATCGTCTCTGAAAGAAACGTTTAAAAAATATTTACAAATTGAAAATTGAAAAAGAAGTAGAGAAAAAAACAGATTGTTTTGAGAGAGAGAGAGAGAGAGAGAGAGAGAGAAAGACATAGAGAGAGGGAGAGAGAGAGAGAGAGAGAGGGAGGGAGGGAGGGAGAGAGAGAAAGAAAGAATGACAGATAGAGAGAGAGAGAGAGAGAGAGAGAGAGAGAGAGAGAGAGAGAGAGGGAGAGGGAGAGGGAGAGGGAGAGGGAGAGGGAGAGGGAGAGGGAGAGGGAGAGAGAGGGAGAGAGAGAAAAGGTGAGAGAGAGAGGTTGAAGGAAAATGAGAGAGAGTGAGGGAGAGAGAGAAAAGGTGAGAGAGAGAGGTTGAAGGAAAATGAGAGAGAGCGAGGGAGAGAGAGAAAAGGTGAGAGAGAGAGGTTGAAGGAAAATGAGAGAGAGCGAGGGTGAGGGAAAAGGCAAGAGAGAGAAAAGGTGAGAGAAAAAGCATGAGAGAGAGGGTGAGGGAAAAGGCAAGAGAGAGAGAAAAGGTGAGAGAGAAAGAGAGAGGGAGTGGGAATAGGCAAGAGAGACACAGGGAGGGGGAAAAGGCAAGAGAGAGAGAGGGAGAGGAAAAGGCAAGAGAGAGAGAGCGAGGGAGAGGGAAAAGGCAAGAGAGAGGGAAAGTGAAAAGGTAAGAGAGAGAGGGAGAGGAAAAAGGCAAGAGAAAGAGAGAGAGAGACAGAGCCAGAGAACTTACACATTATCATTATATTGTAAATAAATCTAATTATATGATATTTCTCAGTTTTCTAGAAAATAGGCAATATTCAATATCATAGAAAATATAAATGTATCAAACTTAAATAGAAATACTATAGTCTGTTCTTACTTGCTGCTCTTCTGAAGTCTTCTATTTTGTTCTTGCGGTAACAAAAATGCTGAAATGAACCCAGCAATTCTATAGCCTGTGACTGGAGATAAGAAAAAAAATGTATATATAAGCTTATATCTTTTAGCATATCCATCTACCTGCATAACTGAATATCCATCTACCAAGGTTTATGCCTATATATCTATTTTTTTTATTTGTCTACCTACATATTTTTTTTCTATTAAAGTGACTATCTTCGAGAGACCTCCAATGTGGCCGACACTGCTCTGGGTTGCAATCATAACAACCACTTGCTGCCTATTATTTATGAAGCGTAAATACGGCCTCAAGTTATTTTAATTTATTCTCATAGACTTTGTACTTTGCATATGCCCTAAACATATGAAGGATAAGGTTTGGAAGGTTGGTATGGTGCATATTTTAAATCTTATATGAATTTGTATTTGACTTTTGCCTGTTCTTATGGAAATTGTTATGAACCTTTCTTATTCACTGATATTCATAATATCAATATCCTTTGGATATATTTTAACAATGTTCATGGGTAATATCAATTACAGCAGTTGTTGGGATATATATATATATATATATATATATATATATATATATATATATATATATATATATATATATATGCAATTACAGACATTACCACTAAAAATTGGTGTAAGCCATTACACAATTATGCAGCAACATAATAAAGTGAATAACACTGAAACAAAATAAAAACAATTAAATCACCAAAAATCAAATTCAATTTTGAGTATAACTAGAAATATCATGTTTTCTACTATTAACTTTTCAGTTTCATACCAGGTTAAGATATAACACTATAAATGTAAATAAAAAGTATATCTGGCTGTGTTCCAGCAATTTTCTTTGATTATTTAATGAATCAGATAAGATTAAATGTGGGTAACATAACCTACCTTATTCATTTGATCTAAGGAAACACAGGAACTGCTGCTCTGCAAGTGATATATGGTAACTGTGGAGAAGTTGAGAAATAAAAATAAACAATATCTAAATATTTGATACAAAGAAAAAATAATGAAATCTACTGTATACATGAATGTTCAATTAAAAAAAAAGATCATATGAATTTTATAGGAAAAACCTCAGTTATACAGCCACTAGAAATCAACAATCTATTGCCAACTGTGACATACAGGCCGATCACGTCAGTTTCAAAGCATAAAATAATTCTGACAGCGTTTTAACATAGTTGTTGGGAGTTCCAAATACTTACTTTTGATATACACAGTACAAAAAGCAGTACAATTCAGATCAAGCTGCAGGAATTCCTCCTTAATCCCTTCAGAATATGTGTACTATATTTAACCAAACTCGGGTCAGGATACAAGAAAAAAATTATAACTAATGGATCCTACAGATTTGAATGTGATGTCTTATAACATTAACTTTGAGCAACAGATTTCACAAATACAAATCAGTTTTTACTGTGTGTGCTTGAGTATTGAGTTAAGAGATGAAATACCACCTCTGCCTCAGGTGACAAGATAGCATGTCACTTAAGTGTTAGAGAGGGTTCCAGACGAGCAGCTGTTGTTGTTTCTTTCTAATCTATGCTTTCTTAAATCACGTTGAATTATTCTACTATATTCACATGTCAGAAAAGTGATGAATCCCCTAATGATAGTGGGCTGGGTACATTTACCAAGACACGCTGATTAGAAACAATTAAAATACCTCAGAAATCCCTAGAAAATGAAAGGAAGATTGTCATTGAAGTAACCTTCCCTGTCCCCTAAAAAAGAAAAAGAAATACATATAAAATAACCTGAATATGTGACCTCTGCATGAAATTGAAATAAAACAATCTGAATCTAAAACATAAGTAGACAATATCAAACATATAATACAAAAGCAAAAATGGAAATCATAAAAACAAAGTACCAGATGGAACAATGGTATATGCTTATAGGCCTACAACATCCAGAAAACATTTGCAACCAACAACCAATTTCTTTCAAATAGTTGAATATGAAGAAATATGCTAATAAAAACAATGCATATGGATAGATCTAAAGAAATATTTATTTAATCTGAAACAGACGTTGCTGCACACATTTGAGGTGCATACTATACAACCACATGCATTAAAATCTTAACTGTTGGTACAATATAGCTAATAAATGTATTTTACCTACCGTTTCATTATGACATTGATTTCTATCATGCAAAGGCTTCAGAATAATGACCCACAGAATTCAACCACATGCATGATTATAGAAACAAGAAAATTCACAGAAAAAAACTACTTTTTTCTCCTTCGTGTCCTACTTCTTACTATCTTTTTTAATCAGTTGTTGTCACATCTCACCTGACACTATAATCTTGCAGTCTTTATTCTTGGTCTCGCTGAGAGTAAAAGGCAGAGCTGAGGGACTGAATGGCGTTCATTGACAACTAGAGTTGAAGATCATGCATGAGACCGTTATGAACTGGCTCCGGGGAGGATATGGCAATTGGTGCTCTCTCTGTGCCTCTTTTCCTTTCATTCTCGTTTTCGTTTTACGTTCTCTTTCTTTATTTATTTATATAATTCCTTTCTCTCCCTCTCTCTCTTGCCTTTTCCATTTCCCTCTCTCTCTTGCATTTTCCCTCTCCCTCTCTCTCTCTCCCACATTTTCCCTCTCCCTCTCTCTCTCTCTTTCGCCTTTTCCCTCTTCCTATCTCTCTCGCCTTTTCCTTCCCTCTCCTTCTCCTTCTCCTCCCCCTCCTCCCCCCCTCTCTCTCTATTTATCTATCTATCTCTTGCCTTTTCCCTCTCCATCTCTGTCATCATTTTCCCTCTCTCTCTTTCTCTCTCCCACCTTTCCCCTCTCCTCTCTCTCGCCTTTTCCCTTTTCCTATCTCTCTCGCCTTTTCCCTCCCTCTCCTCCTTCTCCCCCTCCTCCTTCTCCTTCTCCCTTCCCACCCTCTCTTTTTCTGTCTCTCTCTTTTTAAAATTATTTTATCCATACGTGCAGTTCCTGATGGAAGTATATATCTCAATCATTATTTGCTTTATGGTGTGGCACGTGGTAAAAGATTAGAATAAGGCGTGAGATACCCCCCAAAAAATATTTAAAGAAACTGTAAAATGTTTTATTGTAACTGTTACGTTCTTTGGTTTTTGACAAACTCCGGGGTCCCGGGGCTGCAGGCTCATGTCGGGGACTAGACTCTAGACTCTAGCGACAGCGCCCTGTTGGGGAACCAGTGAGCGAAGCCTCCAGGAGCTCCTTGGTTTTAGGTTTCAAAGAAATAAAACCAATAATTTCTGCACCAAAATTTCAGACATTTTGATTTACATACTGGTTATTTCACACTGAATATCCAATTCAGATGTAGCTGCCCCCTCAGTTGTAGGGGAGAAGTGCTCTCAACAATTGAGTAACTAAGGAATTGCACTTTTTGTTTGTTTACAGAGAATGTCCTCGA
>NC_091578.1:23991338-24000295 GCF_042767895.1 Penaeus vannamei | reverse complement strand
TTATATATATATACATATATATATATATGTATATATGTATGTATGTACGTATATAAGTATGTATGTATGAATGTGTGCATGTATGTATGTATGTATGTATGCACGCATACACACACACACACACACACACACACACACACACACACACACACACACACACACACACACACACACACACACACACACACACACACACACACACACACACACACACACATACACACAGACACACACACACACACACACAAACACACACACACACGAATATATATCTGTAATTGAAAATATGACTGAAAAATCTTCTTAGAGCTCATGGACGAACCAGACCAAGAGGACGAGGAGGCATGGTAGGGGGGAGAAGAGACTACACACCTGTGTCATGGAAGCAATACTGGGACAAAAGTGAAAGTGTTACGCTGGAGAATGGAGATGTTTTTCAAGTCTACAAGCGAGGCGAGGCTGGACCTTTGCTCCTTTTGCTTCATGGAGGAGGCTACTCGGCTCTCACTTGGTCTCTCTTTGCTGTGAGTCTCTGTCGTTATACTCAGAAAGCAAAATGTGCTAATGTTAAGATAGTACTATAGTACTGTGGAGAATATGTTAAGAACTTTGCATTTTACGTAGGGCTAACTGAGTCAATCAACAATAGAATATTATGATTATTATTGGTATAGAATTAATGTATTTTTTGTAGAATTGTTTAATTGATATTAGTGTCATTGTTGTTACTGATACTATTATTATTGATGATTATCATTATTGTTATTGATATTAGTGTTATGGTTATGGTTACATTAATTATCATCAGTACCATTACCTTATTATTGTAACCATTATTTCACTTACCAGCATTTTTTTTTTTCTTTCCCACAGGAGAGTGTTTCGGAGATGGTGGAGTGCCAGGTAATGGCTTTCGACCAAAGAGGACATGGTGACACAAAAACCTCAGATGATACTGATCTCTCGGCAGACACTCTAGCAAAGTGAGGTCTAGTGTTTTGATATTTCATGATTAGATTTTTTGGGTTGATTTTATTGGCTATTGAATCCAAATAGATTAATTTTTTTTTGCGGCTCATTACCTAGAACTTGTGTATTGTCATATTTTTTTATTTACTAATTTAAGAAGGAGTAACCTATTATACACAGAAAAGTTTTATTTGATGATTGTGAGAGTGAAAGTTAAGTATAGGTTTGTAAAACTTTATTAAAAGATTTTCCATTTCATTAGAGATGTTGGCCTTGTCATCGAGGCGACTTATGGACTCCAGCAGCCGCCTTGTGTCCTTATAGGTCATAGCATGGGAGGAGCCATTGCTGTCAATGCTGCATACTTAGAACATGTAGCAGGTAGGTTTATGTGGGAAATGCCTTTGTTTGTTTATAAAGTGCGTGCGTGCGTGCACACGCGCGCGTCTGTGTGTGTGTGTGTGTGTGTGTGTGTGTGTGTGTGTGTGTGTGTGTGTGTGTGTGTGTGTGTGTGTGTGTGTGTGTGTGTGTGTGTGTGTGTGTGTGTGTGTGCGAGAGAGAGAGAGAGAGAGAGAAGGAGAGAGAGAGAGAGAGAGAGAGAAAGAGAGAGAGAGAGAGAGAGAGAGAGAGAGAGAGAGAGAGAGAGAGAGAGAGAGAGAGGAGAGAAGAGAGAGAGAGAGAGGAGAGAAGAGAGAAGAGAGCGCACAACCATTGAATGAAAGAGTCAAGTGAGTGAGTGATAGAGAGAATAATGGATCTGTAGTGATAGTTTTCATGTAGAAGTATTTGTTTTCATTATTTTGTCATGTCTCTACAGGCTTAGCAGGGTTGGTGGTTATTGATGTTGTGGAAGGAACAGCTATGGATGCTCTTAGTTCCATGCAAGGTTTTCTGAGGGGAAGACCACAGAACTTCAACTCTCTGCAAAATGCCATCGAATGGAGGTGAGTCCTCAACATAAATAAGCAGTAAAAATTTACGATGAATATTTTGTGTGATTAGTTATTTAGTTTTTTATTCCTCTTTTTTTAAAGAGTTTTTGGTTATGTGTTACAATGGTAGAGTGCTAGTTTCATGATGCCAGATTTATTTCTGATCAAAGTAGCATAAATAAGATAGTGAAAAGGCCTTCGGCATATTCGTCTGTTTTCTTGCCCTTCCCTTCGTTGTTCCTGTTGCAATCTGTTCACCATGAATTCCACACATAAGATACCCATATAAGTATACCAATCAGGTATGGATCATGTCAAAGAATTGCCTATGTGTGGCATAGTTCTTAACTGAGAGGATTTATGTTTTATGTGGAAACCAAGCTTTAGAAGATGATTATTATCAGGAATATTTGAGTATCTGAAATAACAGAGACTGAATTGTTATTCCCACTGATAGAACTCCAGGTATTTTATTATCCCAGACTAGTGCCTAAATCTTCAGGTGTAAATAAGTTGTACAATCACACATGTATCTACATTGAACAGGCACATACTTGTCAGATATAAAGAAAAGATAAATTAAAAGAAATAAAAGATTGTGTAACAAAAAGATCTAGTACTTCCCAAAGTGCTTATCTCATGGCTTTTTCTTTCTCCTTACAGTGTGCGGTCTGGACAAACCAGGAATGTTGAAGCAGCGAAGGTGTCAATGCCAGGCCAGATCAAGAAGTGAGTGTAATATGTGTCTTTTATTTTTCTGTATCAGTATTTCTCTCTTTTTGTTGTCGTTCTTTTTCTTTATTTATTTCATCTCTTTATCTTTTTATTCTGTATTTTTTGTCATCTATGTTCATATTTTTTATTCTCCCTTTTTCTTCTTAATTTGGTTGTGTTAGCTTCTGGGAAAAGACATTTTCTTATTTTCCTGTAATATTTAGACCTTGTTTATTCATGTAATCAAATGTGTATTGGCTTCCAAACTTAGTAAATGGGAGGATAATGATTAACCCATTGCCATTGTACACTTATGCTGTCCACTGCAATTTTGATTTGTGAATTTTACATGAAGATGGCTCCACAAATGCTCAGTCACCAAGGAGTCAATTGGAGGGCCTAAATCACACCATTTCTTGTTTAGTTTTTTCTAATGCTGGACATTATGATTATCATAATGTCATTAAAATCAAGGAAAAGAGAAAAAAGGGAGATATGTATGACTGGTAATTTACTCCTTGGTGACGAAGTTCTTGTGGAACCATCTATGTGTAAATAAAATTGATAAACTAAAGTTACAGTGGAGTGGACATGGCATGTACTCATGTGCCATCTCTGGCAGCAATGGGTTAAGATGAAAATGTTAGTTGTAACTAGATACCCATTCTTGTAACAGATAATGAACATTGCTGTAATTACTACTGAGGAATAATGCTTCCTGTCATAACTTGCCCTATTGCAAGTAGCCCATATTACAGGCTCCCATACTTTTAATAAGATTTTCTTCCTTTTCTCTTTTATGCTTCTGTTTGTTTCATCACTATGATTCCCTGTTCTTGTTGATTCTATTCTCATTTCATGTATGTTTAGTTTTCCTTTCCTTTTGTGACTTTGTTTTATTAGTACTTCTATCTCCCTGTTGCCTCTTGCAGCAGAGCATATGATTTATATTGGAAATATTTATATTGTCAAGAATCATTTTGTTAGTCATCCAGTTTCTCAGTTATTTACCATGATTTTTTTAAACCTTTTTGTATCCTGAAGCTCTGAGACTGGCTGCTGTGGCACACATGACGTGGAATCCTCCATAGACAGCCTGAACCGCAACCAAGAGCCCAGCAGTGAGGGAGCGGTGCGAGCGGATGTCATTCCAGAGGAAACGGCTGAGAATGATGGAAACTCAAGCTCAGAATCCTCCCCTCCACAGCCAAACTCACCAACAGAGAATGCACTGCCTGTAGGTCCTAAGAGAGATTAGTATATCTTTCTTTCCTTGCTTTTTTCTTCTTTTTTTTTTCTTTTTATATGAAGTTTAAAGTAAAATTGTGATTTTTTAGATTTTTATGTTTATTATTATTATTTCATTTTATTTATTTGTATTTTTATTTTTATCATGTATTTATTTCTATTTTATTTTATTTATTTATTTACTGATGTTTTTATTTATTTATTTATTTATTTATTTTATTGTATTGTATTTTTTTTATTTTTTTGAGGTGGAAGGGAGGGTCAGTTCTGCTTTTTCAAGCAACTCTTGGATGTATGGTTTCAAGCAGTTCTTGGATATAGTGTAAAGAAAAATATAGAAAGGTTCTTCCATTCTTTCATAATCAAACTTGTTTTGTTCCTAAAACTTAGAATTATTGGTGTATATTCATGATATATTTGTTTTGACTTTTCTAGTAGTCACAGAGTTCACTCTAGTTGTCTTTGCTTAGTTAACATATCTGAAAACAGTAGGCATATTTCTTGTTGAAGTGGACATTCTTTTCTCTACTTTTCTCCTTTACTTACAAGATATGATATCTAAAGAGTACAAATTTCATATTATGATCCCTTATTTCAGGTGAAAAAATATACATGGAGGATAAACTTGGCTGAGACTGAAAAGTTTTGGCCCGGTTGGTTCCAAGGCTTGTCCAGTAAATTTCTCTCAAGTTCACCAGCAAAGATGTTATTGCTTGCAGGGATTGATAGACTGGATACTGACCTAACAGTGGGACAGATGCAAGGTTTGTTGTTTTCAATTTTTGGGAGTGAGTTGATGTGTAATATGGTTATTGGAAATGAAGGTAGTTTGAAAAGCAAAAAGGAGGGAAGAGGAAATAGCTTTGTTATAGTGGTGAATGAATTATGCATAGCAAAACTGAGCAGTTAGTAATGCTATCAAGAAGTACAGCATTGTCCATGACTGAGAAACATCTAAAGAACACCTTGAAAATTGACCAATTCTTTCATATCAATTGACTGATTGGCAAATGTTTGGTATAGGGAAGGAAAATCTTCAGGATAAAATTCCTGCTGCCCATTCACATGCCAAATAAGATGCAAGAACAGCTATAAAGACAGAGGTGAAAAGTAAATTTCATAAAAAGCAGTTAATTAGCAATTGTTATTTTTCAGGTAAATTCCAGATGCAGGTTCTTCCTCAGTGTGGCCATGCTGTGCAGGAAGACACACCCGATCGTGTGGCTGAAGTCCTGGCCACGTTTCTCCTGAGACACAGACTGACAACTCCAAAGGCAGATTTCAACAGGCAAGTTGATTTTCTTCTTCTTCTTCCTCCTTTTCTTCTTCTGATTGTTGATTTAGATGCAGGTTGGAGAATGAGGGAGGGCAAAGTATAGTAAGGAGAGGGAGAGGCTGTATGTGAGGAATTCATAGTATATGAATATATTTTTAGTGGGAACTTAATTTTTAATGGGCACACACACACACCACCTTACACCCCCTATATATAGATATATATATATATATATATATATATATATATATATATATATATATATATATATATATATTTATATATTTATATATATATATATATTTATATATATATATATATATAATTATTTTTCATATATATATATTTATATATCTATATATGTATATATATTTTTATATATATATATATATATATTTATATATATTTATATGATATATTTTTATATATATTATGTATATATATATATATATTATGTATATATATATATTATATATATATATATATATATATATATATATATATATATATATATATATAATTTATATGTTTATATATATTTATATATTTATATGTTTATATATATTTATATGTTTATATATATATTTATATGTTTATATATATATTTATATGTTTATATATATATATTTATATATTTATTTATATATATATATATATATTTATATATATATGTATATATATATATATATATATATATATATAATATATATATATATATATATATATATATATATAGAGAGAGAGAGAGAGAGAGAGAGAGAGAGAGAGAGAGAGAGAGAGAGAGAGAGAGAGACAGGCAGACAGAGAGAGAGAGAGAGAGACAGAGAGACAGAGGGGGAGGGGGAGGGGGAGGGGGAGGGGGAGAGAGACAGATGGAAACAGAGACAGAGAGACAGAGACGGACAGAGAAAGTGTATATAGATATGTTCACAATGCTCTGTAAGGCTTGCCCTTGGCAATCACCCTGGAAATAGACACAGAAATTGATTACATTTGTGATGAAATAAATATTTATTTTGAAGAATATAAAAAATGATGCAACCCCATTTTCTTTGCAGGAGTTTTCCCGCATGTTGAAAAGAATAACGATCACCACTCAACTGAAGAAATTGTTTTCATGTAGTGTTGCAGCTTTGCTCTCTACAAATTACTCAAACAGTGATTTCCCACTTTATGAGAATTCTGTCACTTAAAAATCGTCTTTGTGTGTCCTTTCTTGTATTAGACTCATTAGTATTGTGTAGCTAGTATGTGTATTTATGTTTATACTAAAGATATGTACTATAGAAAAAGTATATAAAAAAAAGAAAGAAAGAGAGAAACAACAACAGGGAAGAAAAACGTACTATAGAAAAAGTATATAAAAAAAAGAAAGAAAGAGAGAAACAACAACAGGGAAGAAAAACAGATGAGGAGAATTGCTTTAAGGAATTTACGACAGGCAAAAGGTTGTTTTGTTTGCTTTCAGTGTTTTTGTTTTGTTGTTGTTTTTTAATTTACCTTATTTGTGTGGCTATGGATGACACTATAGTCTAGCATTATTTTTCCGTCCTTTTCCCTTGTGGTATTCCCACCTGTGTCTGGATTGTGCTGTAGGAAGTTAGAAATCATGCGTTAACTACGGAATATTGTTTTTATAACTGCTTCCTTACGTTTTTTAGAAATTAGATTTGAATTTTGATATCAGTGAAAGCATAAAGAGTAATCTCGATAGTTGGGAGTACATTATTAGTGCCAAAGGGACTCAAAATTAAAAGAATTAATTTTGAAATTTGATAGGTTGTTTGTAGGGATATAGATTACAGTCACTTCTTTTTGTATCTGAACAGTTGCAGAAGCTTTCCACAAGAAGTATTTGAGATATTTTCACATTTGCCAGTGCTCTGTCCATGAGGGGAGGATACTGTGTTTTTTAATTATTATTCATCCTTTATTAAAACAGTGTAGATCTAAGTGGAAATATTTGATAGTTGCAACAGCATTTAAGTTTGTGCTAATATTTAGTGAGTTTCAGGTCAATAATATGTAAGTTGCTGCTTGAATTAGTACAACTTTAAAGTTAAAGTGTCTGTAAGGCTAAGCACTTTTGTCCAAATATTTTTACCGGAAACAATTTGAAAATTACAAAAGTTGGGATGAAAGTAAAATTTTGATGATATTTCTTTAGCTGAATTTATATATATTTTTTGCAGGCAATATATAAACTTGCTATTTATGTCTATATATATTTATAAAAAAAAAAAAAAACAGGATTGTTCATTATACTAACTTTGAATAACAAATGAAGAAGAATAAAAATTGTAGCATTCACAGTAGATGAGTGAAAAAAAAATTTTGCTTGAAATAAGTAAGAAATCTTTTTACATCTCTGACTGATAAGACTAGGGAATTTATTCATTTGAATATCTTGCAAGGGACAATTAGAGCTGATTCTCATTAAAATATTTGAAACTAGGAATAGTAAAGAATAATGAAGATGAGATATTGTGTAGGATGTACAGAAAATATTTTCACGACTAATTGAAATGATCAGTGCTAATGTTTTCCTTTATATTCTATATGTGTTGTTGTTGAGAAGAAACACATATCACTATATGTATGAGAAACAGGCTGAGAATAAAGATTTCTTCATTAATAATAATAATATCAATCAGTGATATCAACTGATGAACTCTTTGAAAATGTTTTCCACAAGTGAATGAAATTGTTACGTGAAGTAGCTGTGATAAAGACATGCTATTCTCATGCTCATTCACAAAAATGAGACTTCTGTATTGTTAACAATGTCTGTTAATTATTTTTTTTTTCGGTTTTGATGCTACTGAACCCACATTATTAGTGTATCAACTAGATGAATGAAATAGATTACTAATTATGTGACTACCACAAAGAGCAGTTAATGTCACAGTCATTTTCCATGCCTTAAATAAAGGTACAATAATGAAAAACCCACAAAGTAAGACATTAAGCAGTATTTTAAGAATGTCGGGTGAACTTATAATGTTACTGTATTCCAGAAAATTTAATTTTAAGGAATATATTTGTTGGACATTTAAGGGATGAATAGATAGATTACTATTTAGATTTTGATATAATAATATATTGTAAAGTCTTCTTGATTTCTCTAACCATGAAATTTGAATATAGAAATACCTGGTGGGTTGTTGATGATGATGTTGAATTGTTACACCAAATATTTAGGAATAAAAGCAGGCAGCTTATTGTTTTGCAATATTTCTTAAAGGAATATCCTGCCACAATATCATAGCTAATAGTAAATTTGTCAGTGACAGTATGAACACTAGTGGCTTTGCAGTATTATGTACTTTAAATTAAAATATCATGAATACACAAAAATATAGAAAACACAGATCAATTAATAATGATGTAGTTATTACCTGTAGTGGTAATTATATATATTTGATATATAAACATATATATATATATATATATATATATATATATGTATATATTATATATATATATATATTTATATATATATATATATAACATATATATATATATATATATATATATATATATATATATATATGTATTTATAAGTATATATGTATATATATATATATATATATATATATATATATATATATATATATATATATATATATGTATTTATAAGTATATGTATATATATATGTATATATATATATATATATATATATATATATATATATATATATATATATATATATATATATATATATATATATATATATAAAGTATATGTATAGATATATATGTATTTATCAGTATATATGTATATATATATATATATATATATATATATATATATTTAT
>NC_091578.1:23976338-23983838 GCF_042767895.1 Penaeus vannamei | reverse complement strand
ACACCCAGTGACCATCTCCCCCTCCCCCCCCCCTGTGTGAGGCATGGGGAATATTCAACGACTTTCGTAAGTTCTCGAATTCAATGTACTAAATTCATATGCTTTTGAAATTCTCAAAATTGAACCACCATGTTGTATTCATGCCAGGACTTTATAATTAGAATGATTTTGTACTAATGTTGCCATCCACAGTTCCCCATTTCTTCAAAAATAAAAAATAAAAATAAAATAAAATGGAAAATAAAAAAAAATATATTTTTTTTTAAAAGGTTTTTATCTGGTTTAGATTAGTTGTCTCTATGGTAAAATGCATTTATTAAGCTTTTCACACGAAAATATCAACTTTAATGAACAACGAAAAAAAAAAGAAAAAAAAAAGTGACATACCTTTACAGAATAGCGTCCCTATTGAACATGAAAATTCCTATTGACTTGGTAATCATTGCATTGCAAAGTACACTAAATAAGCGTTTTTCTGATATATAATATCATTAGATTCAGAGAAAAATAACAGAGATAACGAACTTTGGCAAGGTGCCAAATACAAAACGCCGTAGCTCGGCTATTTTTTTATGAATCTTCGGTACTTCCCAACTCACGTAATTTTCATGCGATCCAAATGCAGTTTGTTGCTTTCACTAGAGCCTCGGCGTCCCATAGCCATGTAAAAGGCCGATTTTTGAATTTTTGCCTTAATCAAAAAATAATAATATTTTAATGCTGAAAAACGCATTCAAAAATAGTTCTCTATGTCAAGCTGTCCCCCGCCAAAAAAAAAAGGAAATTCAAAATTCGGCCTTTTACATGGCTATAGGCTAGAGTTGATCTAACACTAGCATTTTTGGGGGAATATTCTGTAAAGAGCTCTGATAGTTGGGAAGTACCGAAGACATACCAAAAAAAATAGCGATTTTTTTCAACTTTTTGGGGGGTGCCCCCCCCCCCAATGGGGGAGCAAAGTTAAAATTTATATATATAACGAAGCGCAATTCTTTGCTCTATAGCATGCAAAAAGAATCAATCAGTTATCTCTAACCGATATTTTTTTATGATGTATAGAGTAGGGAAAGGTGGCCATTCTCAGGGACGGTCCCCTTAACCTAGAAAGTCAAGGTCAAGGGCATCTGTATTGGAACACAGATTTCTCCGTGAAATACCTAAGGATAGCTTTGCAAAATTTAAGTTAGTTATCTTCTCAAACAGAAAAGTTATTTACATTCCATTAAGCATGAGAAAAAAATTATTTTTGTGACAGTCATTTCTTTGACTTCTAATGCTTTACCCATTAAACAAAAGCCTCATTCATTAAGCCTTTGAATTATGATTTCTCTGCAACCCGTGATCGAATATTGATAAATGTCTCGTTTTTTCAGTATTTCAAGAGTTCTATCCATTAAAATCAAAATTGAGGTGTTTTAGAACACTAAAATATATGTCCAAGTGCCTAAACATAGGTACCAGGGAAATTTTGGGGTAAAAAAGTAAGGGTAGATTTACAGAATACCTTCACATATCCAGTTGCAACAAGTTTGGTATAGATGGATTCTTCTCACCCTCTAGTACACATATATGAAGGAATTATGCTGCAGAATCCCCCTTAAACCCCCACGTTCTTGGCTGCAATAGCAGAGGAGGGCATGAAAGATACAATTGTGGGGTAATATATATAAGAAAACAAAGAATCCTCCACAGATACTTGGCAGGATAGAGTGCAGGACTAACATGCAAGAATAACAAGATACAGCCCAGGAATGATAAATAACTAAACTGAAAGATGGATGACAATGATCTGGAAAACCTGTCTAGTCAACCGATCATGCTGACTATGTCACAGGCTAGTATGCTGCTACTTAGGATATGGGTATTTGTTACAAAGAGTGATCCACCTTCTAGAGACTAAGCCCCAAAGCCAGGATATCATGTGGACCCAAAAACCCAAACCTAACCTTTCTTACCTTCTATTTCCCTCCCAATACCTTGCTCATTGTCGTGGGGGGACTTAAGAGACAGAGACTGGAGCCAAATGTAGGGATTGCCCCAGCCTTGGGCTTCAGCCTTTGCCCCAACTTATTTTGCTTGGTCTTTCCTTCTCCTTTCCTCTTCCATATCTTCATCCTTTTCTTCTGTCCCATTATCCTTACCTCTCCCACAAGGATACTCAAGTAAATCCCTTCTGTTGCAACAGTGTTCTCTTTTGGATTCCTCCCCTCCTGATGCTCTTTACCTCCTTCCCCAGTCCCCTTATATCATCCCTTAGACTCTTCTGCTATTCCAACAGGCATGTCTACCTGTATTACCTGTTGATTATTTCATAACAGCTCCTTTACCAGTCCTTAAAGCACTGTTACTATAGCTTCCCCAGCAACAGATACACCCAATTCCATCCAGTCACCCTATACCCTTAACTCTTTCCTTTATTTATGTCCAATTTACATTATTTGCACTCTTTCTTTACCCCATTTCCCTATCATACTATCCTGTAATACTGTAACCTTTGGTATTTAATACTCCATATACTAATCTTAACTCATTTACCCTTTTCACCAAAATACTTTACCATAGTGCTATATGACCATAAATGTCTGGCACATTTCTTTGTTTTAACCATTAACTATTAACTTCTACCTGTCTAGGGAATAAATAGAAGGTAAAAGACCTATGTTTAAAACTGTGTGAGGGTGATGTGGACTTAATCATTTAGCAGTGATATATAGTAGATATTTTGTCATTTTGCAATAACTGCGTGACCTCAGCAGCTGTACCTGTTATATATGATTCTATTTCTTATGCTTTATAAGATGGTGGTGTCCATTTCCCACTATGTCTGTGCATCGCTCACAGTAACATTAACCAGGATGCATACCTATACCCATTTATTTTGCTATTGCCCCATCCTGCTGTACATACATGGGGTGTTCTTTATAGTCTCGGATAGGGGTTGAGGGCAAAAGCTCCCCTCAGGGGTTTGTAGGAGTCACAGCACATTTGCAATAGATTTATAGGTGTATAATATGCAACCACAGTGCCTGATGATGAATCATTCCTACAGTGTCCTACCATACACATGTGGTGGATTCTTTGTTGTCAATGGTGTGGGTTGGGGCAGCATAATCAGTATAGTTGACTTTATACTGACCAATTTTGTGTATATTATTCATGTTTACCCTGCAAATGCCCTTGAACCTGGGCCAAGATTATAGATATTAGGGTTTTTTCAACAGCATAATTACTCTATGTATTGTAGTAGAGAGTGAGAGGAATCCATTCATACTGCTATTGTTGTGACGAGTCTTGCAAAGGTATTCTCAATATTTGTGTGTGCTACTGTTTTGTCACTTCGCACCACAATTTTGTTCCAGACATATTGTGGTAATGATACCTTGTTCATTTCAGCTTTAAATAAATAAATATATTTTTATATTTTTATTTATTTAATTTTACATAGAGAATTTTCAGGTATACCACATTTAACTGCAAAATATAAGCAAGCTCATAGAAAAATGCCAACAAACCTCGTCATATATATATTCAGGCAAGATTTGGCCTTGACTGGTTGTTTCCTTAGTGAAACAATGGCAGGAAGGTCTCAAAGCTCCTTTTCCAGAATGTATGTGGTGAACTGTTTTAGACCTTTTCTTGAGAGCCAGGTGATGCCAAACTTGTGTTGTGCCTTTCAGATTTTACAGAATTTTGGGTTTTGAGTTTTTTTTTTAGAAAGATGTTTGATGAACTGTTATTGTAGGATTTTCATTATTTATTGATCCCTTTTCAGGGTATATTACATGCCCCCTCCTCCATCAGTTGTAAGAAATGATTTTTAATCAGGTTCATTTCAGTTTTATCTTTCATATGGATTTTGCATACAACAAAATTATGTATTGAGAGCAAATAGTTCAATAAAGTATTTTAATAAATCTCAGATATTGCTGACTTTTTGTTATAATTGAGGTGTATTTAGAATTAAATGTCTGAATGTACATGCAAAAATAAATAACATCAGAAACTATTCCTCATAGTAATACCAAGGAATGTAATGATGGTATACAAATGTTGTTATTCTATTATTTTTAACATTGTACAATGTGTGGTAGTGGTTACAATATCAGATTTACTTAAAAAAACACCCTGTTCAAGTAAAAAAAAAAACAAGTTGATTTTCCTTCTTGCTCAAATAGATATAAAAGCAGTAACTACTACTATATATTAATCCAATATTGCTAGGATGGCAAGAATAATACCATGTTCACTTGTCTTTTTGTGTATGGATAGTCTTCTACACAAGTGCTTAATCACCAGTGACTCAGTCTTTAGTCCTACCTAATTCACCTTGGTACTGTTTTCCTCGATTTTTTTTTTAGAGATTTTTATTTTTTTATTACTATTAGTCTTGTTAATAACATTACAGTATTGTTAATAACATTACAGCAATCACAATGTTAATAATTTTAATAGCACCAAGAAAAAAAAGGAAAATTAGCTGAGGACACCTAGATTTACTAATTGGCTCAGTGACAAACACTTGTGGAGCCATCTATGTCACAAATAAAATTCACAATGGGATATATATGACAATAGACAGTGTGCAATTATCTGGTACCACTGAATACCAATTTAAACCCTAGGACATTTAGAAATTTTAGTTAAAGTCAATTTATTTGAATTTTGTACTATTATTTTCTGTTTATATTGCAAACATTTAAAACTAGTCCTCTTAATAAAAAAAAAACTTAGTAAATCTTTTCACTAAAGTTCAAAATGTTAAAATAAAATTCTCACCCTCATTCAGAGACTTCATCGAAAGCAGCTATGTGGCACTAAAGCAGGCCAACCCCAAGTTCCCCATTCTCATCAGGGAATGCTCTGGTGTTCAACCCAAGGCCTGGGCTAGATATGGTATGGCTTTTGAAGTGACTTTCAATAAATTCTTCATAACTGAGGCAAAATTGTGAAAGGATTTCATGTTAAATGTAAAGTTTTGAGTATTGCAAATCATTTCTGTCATGAAACTGTTGTTTATCAGCTGTTTTTATAATTATTTCATACCACTAGTTTCAATTTGTTGCATGTAATAGACTAAAGATCAGTTGTCAGACTATTCACATGCCCTTTTATGAATTTTATATTGTTATAATGGACACTTCTTAAATTCTTTGTTATCAATTACAACATGCTACGATATATGAAGACTTGTGTGAAGAAAGCACTAATGTGTCTCTTTCTTTGAACAGATTTGGGCAAAGAAGCCAGTGTTTCCTTAGAGGGCCTCTCTTCCGGTCAAGTTGGAGAAGCTATTCAAAAATTGGCTCAGGCTTAAATGAAGTGCCACACACTGAACCTTAGATTTATATGTATAGTGTATATATGTGATCATCTATGAGAATAAATGATTTAAAGTATTTAAATTTTAATTTCTTTGGCCTTTTGAGTTTTTTTTTTCTATGGTTTAATGTTTGAAAATAAATGTGCTAGACATCAAAGGTTGCATAGCACATGGTAAAGTATTGTGTAGGAAAGGGCAAAGGAGAGTTAAAGATTATGATAAAAGGTGTTATAATGCTCTCAAAACTTTGACATCTAGGATAGTATGGTAGTGAAAGGGAAAAAGGGGAGCAAATGAACTAGAGCAGAAATTAGTAGAAAGGGGTGGGTTAAGAGGGAGGGTGATTGAATGAATTATAGTGTAACTGTCACTGGGGAAGATATATAGGAAAAACGTTCAAAGAGGAATAGAGATAGCTGTTGCAAAAGTTGAATAATAATCAGGGGAGAGGGGAAGGTGTTACATGTCAATGATTAGAGGGTGTTATAGGAAAGTATAGTAACGAAAAGGAAAAGGAGGAAGTAAATGATGTAGAATAGGGATTAGTAAATTGGGAAAGGTTAAGGAGGTAGCACAATTGAATGAATTGCATTGTTTTTGACTAGGGAAGGAAATAGGGATAATAGGTGATAACAATAGATATTAGTAGTAGTGGATTAGGTATCTGAGAGTTTTGTTAAAGGAATGTGTGTCACGTGTATATCCAGGAGGGATAGTGGGGGAAGGATTTTTTTAGGGGGGGGGGTTGAGAGAATGAGGTATGTTGGGAAGAGGTAGGGGCAATATAAGATGGTAGAGCACCTGATTAGACTGCAGCGAGTTTGTGACTCGGAAAGGAATAGAGACCAGGGTATGATAAAAGGGGACTAGGGAAGGTGGTATCAGGAAGAATGTCTGGAGGGGAGGGGTCTGGAGGACACTTGATAGAGGTGATTCATGTGAGTATTCATGTGGGAGCGATAGAGAGGGTGGGGTATGTTGGGAAGGCGTAGGACGAAGGGGGAGGGGGGGTTGAGTTTGAGGAGGAGGAAGATGGATAGCTGCAAAAACTTCAAATGTAGTAGTAGGATCAGAGGTATTGGGGTGGTTGAGGGGGCGGAGTGTTCCTTTAGGTCACCTTTAGGAACTTTTGGATGTCTCCAAGGCTTTTTGGAGGGGAGTTGTGTGAAGAGGACTGAGAAACAAAGGTTCTCTTACGATGGGAAGAGTAGATAGATAGATATCAAAGGAACATGAGGATGACGGTGTAGGAGAGGGGGGAGTGGAACGTTTAGGTTGCCTAGTACGACAAATAAAGTGAGGAAGTGGGGTAGGTATCGGGGAAGTGCTAGAGATTGGAGTATCTGGATTTAGAATAGAAAATGAATTTGACTGGGGGATAGGGTAAGTAGGACGTAGGTTCAGGGTTTATGGGAGAGATACCTGGGAAGATGTAGAAATATCTTGTGAAGATGGGGGACTTACGCTGGCCTCTGGGAAGAAGTGCAACACTGTACTGCTACTGCATCATATTCAGCAAGGCAGGAATGTAGGTCATTTTCACAGTCTAACCAGTCTTTGTCGTACATGGGGCAAGTATTTAGGGGAATAGAAACAGTTCCAGCACAAGTATTAAGAGAGGGTGAGGTTCAGCAGGAATGGGTTTGCCAGTTTTGTCCGTTAGGATAGGAAGTGCATGAGCTTGGGATTTAGATGTAAATGACAAGGCGTGAACGATCAAAGCGACTGCGAAAGGTAAGCTTGCCTACTTGTTTCTGGAGGCACTGCTGAAAGAGAAGGGTATTCTCAGAATAGGGGGCTGTTGGGGGGGGTCACAACTAATCGATCCCACTTGGCCAAAGAGTACTCAGAAGGTTTGCAGAGGTAGATGAAGCAGAAGGACGAGTGCGAGAGGAAGTTGGGATGATGTGGAGTGGAGTAGTTCTGCGGGAGGGGGGAGGACACTAAGAATGAATAGTAGTAATAAGGGAAAAGCGGGTAGACAGTGAAGAGGACTGTGCAGCAGGAGATGAAAAAGAGAATGGTAGGGAAGAGGAAGGGGTGCTTTCTAGAGGTTGAGTAATAACCTGGGTGGGTGTTTTGGAATGGTTAGAGTTGTTCGTAAGCGTCAAAGAGGGAGTATTAGTATCAATGGTCGGAGCCGTAGTCAAAGGAGGGACGGGTCTGAAAACCAAAATCAA
>NC_091578.1:23960677-23975838 GCF_042767895.1 Penaeus vannamei | reverse complement strand
GGGGAAAAGTATGTGTTTGGTACCCGTCCGACTGGAGAAAAGTTATTCTTTCGACAAATGTTATACGTTGTAAAACCCCATTAGTGCATCAATAATAGGTATATGATAGATAATTATATCAAATACAAGTATTCTGTACATGATTTGTCATGTAAAATGTAAACATAATAAAAAGGAATAAGATCGCGTTTTTTAGGTCCGTCATATTTTTACGCATAGCACACGTATAATCGGTCCGATTTTAAAGTATTATGGCTCATTTTGTAGCTGAATAATAGTTCTATTACATACTGCCATGAGGATTTGCAATATTTTCACGTGGTTCTTGTAAAAGTGACATATGTTTCCAAAATCTCCTATTAGGGTGTTAAAATAGTCACCTTCGGAAAATATTCACCAAGAAAAAAGTAAGGTCAACTTCTCAAAAATGGCTTCTGCATATAATAGTAGAAAGATAGTTCTATTCAAACATGAAATCAGAATGGCTGTATGATTTTTGAGAAATTTTTAAAAATGGTCAATGTAGGCCTATAGACCCCCAGATCACTGCCACCACTCCGCACTATACGTAAGATTTTGAGAAACCGTTACGTGCTGGCAATGTCCGCAAGACTTCGGAATGCAGGTGGATGATAGAGGATTATGGTGTAGGAAGACTAATCTTATGCCTTGTTTTGTTGATATCAAGATAGCCTTGGAAAGATGAAGAAACGTAAAATGCCGATGTCTCGGAACTCCACCTATAGGGGTGGGTCAAAGGATTCCGGGCACACCATATGTCCAAAATTAACATATTATGGCTCATTTTGTAGAAAAATAAAATATCTGCAACTTGATCGAGAGCGTTTTCGCAGTTTTTGCCTGTACTTCTTGTAAAAGTGGTCAATGTAAGAAAATGTTTACCTTTTTTTTTTCTTGAAGTCCCCTACTTCAAAAATTCACAAAAAAAAATGAAGTCGAAATAAAAAAAAAAGCTCTCGATCAAGTTATACATATAAGGTAGTTCTGTGCAAAAATCAAATAAAATTGAATATCTTGCCGTTTCTGAAGTCGGAATCCTTTGACCCAGGTGCTGCATTTTCAAAATGGCGAATTTCGCATTTTTCCGTTTTTTGACAATAATTCAAAAACTGTTCGGGCGATTTCGAAAAAAAATCGACCACAGGCAATGGGAATGGGCCCAAATAAAAGGGTGTGAGTTTCATCAAAATCGGCAAGAAAAATCGAAAAATCGAAAAAAAAGAAGACGGTCCCCTTAAATCTCAAACCTAGAATATGTTTACTTGTGAATTCAATTTCTTCTTTGCCTATTTTTATGCTGGGAATCTGTCTTATTCTTTTATTTGTGGAGCACATTAATTTGCTTTTTGTTAAATTCATCTTTAAATCCCAGGTTGTTGTCCATGTTTTAACAATGTGTAAGGCTCTCTCCTTATTATTGTTTGCTTCTCATATATCTTTGTTGTTATTAAAGTTATATCTGCGTAAGTGATTTTATGTACGTGTTCTGGCAAGTTCAAACCCTTGGGGTACTCCTGTTGACATTATTCCTTTTTAACAGAATTTTCTTTCTTTAAGAAAATTATAAATCCAATTTAATGAGTTTCCCGTAATACCTAGTATTGACATTTTCGTTAATAGCACATGATGGTGAACGGTATCAAAAGCTTTTTGAAGGTCTATGCAAGCTAGCAATGCATATTTTTTCTATTATTGCAGTATTTATGTGTGTGTCTATCATTTGTAGGGCTTCTTCGATGTTTTTGTTTGCTCTAAATCCTGTAAGATCTTTGTCTAATTTGTCATTTGTCTCCAGCCACCAGTTAAGATTGTTCCTAAAGTCGATATCCTACTGATATATCTATATGATTCTCATTCTGGATTTTTGCCTGGTTTATTGATAGGATTTATTATTACGTTCTTATATTCTATAGTACATTCACCTTTGTTCCAATATTGGTTAAATACATTTTTTTCAATTATTTGTTCTGGGGCATATTTATAAAATTCATAAGGTATCTCGTCTGGCCCATACGTTATGTTTCTTTTTGCATTTCTTATTGCCAAATTCAAATCATTAATATGTATTTATTATTTATTTCTTTGTTGCCTGGGAGGTTTAATCTTTCTTTCTTGTGTCAATATCTTTTCTGGCTATTTGTTTACATTTTTTTTTTATATTCATTTTTTAAATAACTAATTTTTTATGCATCTGTGTCACCGGCTGATCATTATCTTCTAAAGGATATTTAGTAACTATAGTTTTCCCAAGATTCCCTTTTCTCTTTTTCTACTGTCTGTCTTGCTTTTATTACTAGAGTTTTATATAGTGCTTGGTTTTCTTTGTTTTGCCTCCATTTATTGAATGCTCTATTTCTCATTTTTGTTATTTCTCTGCCTTTTTCATTCCACCATGGCTTTTTTGGTATATTTACGTTATTTCCGCTTTCAAATTTGAAGCAAGGATTGTACATTAGAAGAACATTTAACCAATTGTTTTTTGTAATTAATTTTTAATCCTATTGTCTCTAATCTATCTTTATAATTGTCATTTAAACTTATTTTCCGAAATTGTATATCATTTCTTATGCAAAAGGCTAGATCCCCACCTATTTGATCTAATCCATCTTTTCGTATTGCTTGATAATCTTGCAATGCAAATTTATTATTCTTAAACTTGTTTCACTCACAAATTCCTATCAACTTTGGTTGATCTTTACCTATTATGTATTGTAATTCTATATTTTTGTTTAGAAGTGATCTTGAATTCCAAAATATTGTTTTATTCATTTAAATATTTAATCAAATTCTTTAATATTGGCATAGTTTCTTTGATGTCTTCTGAGACTACTTCTGTTATTGATTATTCTGAGTTTATGTTACTTATTACTTTTGTTATTATATTAACTACTACTTTTATTGTTTCTATCCATGAGAAGTCTTTCTCATTTGTTTGTGTATCTGTTTCTTTCTTTCTTTCTTTCTCTCTCTCTCTCTCTCTCTCTCTCTCTCTCTCTCTCTCTCTCTCTCTCTCTCTCTCTCTCTCTCTCTCTCTCTCTCTCTCTCTCTCTCTCTCTCTCTCTTATTGGAGTTGGTAGTGACCAAGCTACTGGAGACTCATTTTTGAAAGTGATTGTTGAACGTGTTGTTTGGATTGTTTTGTTTCTTTGAATTCTCTTTGTTTGTGTTGCTGTTTCTGGTGTACATGCGGTGTCGTATTGTTTGTGTTTTGTTTTTGTTCTTGTAGGTGCTACTTGTCCCAAAGTTATGTTCTGTGATTGGTATAATGTCAAACTTTTTTTTTTCAAAATTATTTGGTGCAGTATTTTTTGTTTATTTTCTGTGCCTCTTGTATTTTACATGGTTTTGTGTTTGGTGGGTGGTCTCCCTGGCAGAAGAAGCAATAAGCTGGATTTATGCAGTCTTTATTACTATGGTCATATTGACTACACTTGCTACATCGTTGTTTGCCTTTACAAGTCATGATCTCATGGCCATACCCAAGACATCTGAAGCATTTAGGAAGAGGGAAAGTGTACTGATCCACTGTATATGTGTCCTATTGATACTTTTTTTGGTAATGGACCTTTGAATGTTATTTTACGGGACTTAGATTTTGCCCATTTGATTTCATTTTCGTTCTCTTTGTTGTTGTTTTTTATTCTTAATATTCTCTATTATTTTGGTTATATCCAGAGTTTTCATTTTTTCTTTTATATCTCCAAGGCTTATATCTCTACTGGGTAAATTGTCCCATAAGAGCAGCCTATATTTATACTGGATGCGGGTTTATAAATAATCTGCCATTCACCCAGGTTGTGAATGTGATTTAGAGGAGTCATTTTGTTTATATCGCTTACCTCAATTCTTACAGCTTTTCCTATTCCTAAAACTTTTAAGGAGTTTTCAATAATGTATTTGTTGAATTCTGATAAGTTTAATAATTGTTAATTTTTGTTAAAATTTGAATCTTTTGATTCACCAGCCAAGTTAATAAGTATCACATTAGAACTATCTTGCGTTTTTTGTTATCAGATGTAGTCGGTTGAGCTTCCATGCCTGGGAGTTGGATCTTGCTCACTATCACTATTTTCTCAAGGTCACTTCAGACCAATCACAGGTCCTTGTTTCGGGAAGCTGTGCACTCGGCCACAAACAACGTTCAGTGTTTCTCTGCTCCCTGTCAAAGAAGGTACACGTGTGAAAAAATATATTGAAAGCACGCTGAAAATTTTAGAAAGTTATTCTGTACAATTATACCCAGAAATACAACCACGCAGAGGACATAGGACGATCAAGTATAATAAAGGAGGCACGACAATAAGGTTAGTACGATTTAAATAGGTTATAACGAGAACCAGCAATTTACAAATTAATATAGCATGAGATCTATTTATATTCAAATATTAAGCAAATGCGAGTAGCAATAAGTATTTACGTCTTTTATTATAATAAACGCAGTATTCATTAAAATTATTAACGTGGCATTGCCTTGTTGTCTATTGCAAAAAAGTATTCGTAGTTACGTCGGATTATTTAATTTACACAACGCTGCCTCAAAAAGGCCACCCACCACTACGTTAAGAAAAGCCGCTCGAACGCATAGAAATTCCACCTTGCATATTATGTGAAGTAAAACTAATTCAGTTTTTTTTTTTTTTTTTTTTTTTTTTTTGACGTTATTTGCCATTTAGGTTTGGAAACTGTTTCTCAAATGCGTTGAAAGTTTGGGAGGGACGACATCTGCGTTGATCACGTAAACAGTAACGATGGTTGACGCGGAACTACTACCAATAGCTGAACTACGGGTTTCATCTTTTTGTTTTGTACTATTAATTGTAAACGCAGTGGGAAGCAAATAACTTCATATCAATATTAATAGGATCTTCAGGAAACTTGTGAAACACATTTTCATAATCAAATGTTACTTTTGTTTAATAATGATTGTATAAGTTTAAGGCCCGTACTTTTTAAACCTTCGCCAGTGCTGGCGTCCACCCGGCGAAGCTTCGCCAGGCGAACCTCTGAGTGAGGGAGGCCTTAGGCCCGTACTTTTAAAACCTTCGCCAGTGCTGGCGTTCGCCTGGCGAAGCTTCGCCAGGCGAACCTCTGAGTGAGGGAGGCCTTACTTTTAAACCCAACGTTCGCCAGGCGCTAACATCTTGCATTCCTGCTAAATCTAGCGCAAATTTGTTTACATCTGCAGTGCACATAACATAACCTAAACTTAATTATCAACCTCGAGAGAAGACGAAAATGGTGTTTCCGCAAGTCTCACTTTAAACTATAACAAAGGAGTTAAAATTTAACTTTATACTATAACATAGAAGTTGAAAATATCTTTATACTATAACAAAATTAACTTTATACTTTATGCTATACTACACTTTATACTATAACAAGGTTAACTTTATGGCCCGTACTTTTAAAACCTTTTGCTTTTTCTCGCGTTTTTTTTTTTTTTTTTTTTTTTTGTTCATTCGCCGAAGCGCTAGATTTATCAGGAATCCAAGATGTTAGCGCCTGGCGATCCCTTTCGTCCGCCAGGCCTGGCGAACACCTGCCTTAGTTTAAAAGTAAGGCCTCCCTCACTCAGATGTTCGCCTGGCGAAGCTTCGCCAGGCGAACGCCAGCATTGGCGAAAGGTTTTAAAAGTACTTTATACTATACTGTATCAACCTTATACTTTTATACAAAAAATAACTTTATACTTTAACAAGAGTTTAAAAATTACTATTTTACTATTCTTAACTGATGTAAGATATTGAACTGTAGGCCTACAAGTGTATCATTAAAGACGCCTCATTATAGGGCGGTGGAGCATACAGCCATGTTTCTATAGCCAAAAGTAAACATGCCGCCATAAAAAACACTTCTGGTAATATTTGTGAAAAGAACATTATCCTTACAACCAAAATAACAACAACCTAAATCTAAATAAGTCATCTCGGGGGTGGGGGGTAGGAATACAGCTGATGTCTTGAGCTCTCGACTGGAACATCGAAGGTCTTGAAAAAAAAATACGTATATACGTTATTTCATAATAAATTATGATTTTAAGATATTTTATAATTTCAATGTGATTCCTACATCCTATCATACACAAATATGTTACTAATTTATAACTTGAAAGCAAGAAAATGGTATTCAAACAGCTCTCGCGCCTTTGCTTCGCCAGGCTGTTCCAATATGATCTTTCGCCAGCCCTAGCGAACGTTCGCCAGGCATGATTTTAAAAGTACGAAATTCCGGATCGCCCGTCGAAACCTTTCACCAGCCCTGGCGAAAGGTTTTAAAAGTACGGGCCTAAGGGCCGTACTTTAAAAACTTTCGAAAGGTTTCGCCGGGCGATCCGGAATTTCGTACTTTTAAAATCGTGCCTGGCGAACGTTCGCCAGGGCTGGCGAGAGATCATATTGGAACAGCCTGGCGAAGAGAGCTGTTTGAATACCATTTTCTTGCTTTCAAATTATATATTAGTAACATATTTGTGTATGATAGGATGTAGGAATCACATTGAAATTATAAAATATCTCAAAATCATGATTTATTATGAAATAACGTATATACGTATTTTTTTCAAGACCTTCGATGTTCCAGTCGAGAGCTCAAGACATCAGCTGTATTCCTACCCCCTTATCCCTACCCCCCCACCCCCGAGATGACTTATTTAGATTTAGGTTGTTGTTATTTTGGTTGTAAGGATAATGTTCTTTTCACAAATGTTACCAGAAGTGTTTTTTATGGCGGCATGTTTACTTTTGGCTATAGAAACATAGCTGTAGTGCTCCACCGCCCTATAATGAGGCGTCTTTAATGATACCCTTGTAGGCCTACAGTTCAATATCTTACATCAGTTAGGAATAGTAAAGTAGTAATTTTTAAACTCTTGTTAAAGTATAAAGTTATTTTTTGTATAAAAGTATAAGGTTGATACAGTATAGTATAAAGTACTTTTATAAAACCTTTCGCCAATGCTGTCGTTCGCCTGGCGAAGCTTCGCCTGGCGAACATCTGAGTGAGGGAGGCCTTACTTTTAAACCCAAGGCAGGTGTTCGCCAGGCCTGGGTAGGGGTAGGGGGTAGGAATACAGCTGATGTCTTGAGCTCTCGACTGGAACATCGAAGGTCTTGAAAAAAAATACGTATATACGTTATTTCATAATAAATTATGATTTTAAGATATTTTATAATTTCAATGTGATTCCTACATCCTATCATACACAAATATGTTACTAATTTATAACTTGAAAGCAAGAAAATGGTATTCAAACAGCTCTCGCGCCTTTGCTTCGCCAGGCTGTTCCAATATGATCTTTCGCCAGCCCTGGCGAACGTTCGCCAGGCATGATTTTAAAAGTACGAAATTCCGGATCGCCCGGCGAAACCTTTCACCAGCCCTGGCGAAAGGTTTTAAAAGTACGGGCCTTAGAGGTTCGCCTGGCGAAGCTTCGCCAGGTGAACGCTAGCACTGGCGAAGGTTTTTAAAGTACGGGCCTTAATGGTCTTGACCGTGGTTGATAGCCACGAAATCCAACAAACCAGCAAACTGCCATACGCTTGGCTGATGAGCCAGATGGCCCTTATGCACTTCATGCTGCTGTTCCTTCATCTTGATTATTTTAATCTGGGCCATCTGGTGGAGTTGTTTTTACTCTTGTGCAACCGTTTGTGAATTGTATTGTAAATATATGTAATGTTTTAATTGCATTTTTTGTGTTCCAGCATGGCAGGTCAGCTACAGCAAATGCCTGCCTATATTCCGATTTTGTAATGAACCATACTTGTCTAGCCTAGCGTCCTGGTCTATGCCTCCTGCCTCGTATTATCGCTGTTACCAGACTTTCCAGTCCACGCATACTGCTGTGATTATTTAGTACGGCATCTCCTTACCCAGATAGATTCATGCTTTATAAAAGTGCTTGATGTACTTTTCAGAAACCTTGTGGAGCCGAGGCAGATAGTTCTTGGAGTCCTTTGCTGATGGAGGCAGATAGTTGGAGCAGAGATGTTTGGAGAACCAGACCTATGGATGGAGAGACGATGAGGCTACTGCATGTCCAGGGCTGCATCTTCAACAGCTCTGGAATTGTTATAGGAGATGGAAAGTGAAGTCTTTTTTACTTTTTGGTTTTTAGTTTGCGATATTCTGCTGATATTAAGCCTCCCCCTGCCAGTGCATAGCCTCTCCATCATCGAGACTCCCTGCAGTGCCTCCTTGTGGCCTCCCATGGAAACTGGGTACCTTGCGGTTCCAGGCTAAACTGAGGGGGATCTCGGAGCAGCAGGAGGCCCCAGAGGTTCAGGGTCATGGCCCACCGGCGTGTGGACACGCCCTGGCCCTGTACCAACTCCTGCCCCCTAGCCCCTTGGGGTTAATGGGAGGTTCGGGGGAGGTGGGCCTTGCCAGTCCTCCTCCCCCCAGATATAACCAATCGGCAGCGCTTTTTATAAATGGAGAGGCTGGGAGGAGGGGAAAAGCCCCTCCCACCCAGCAAGTGAGGCGGACTGTGGGCCCTGCTGGGAGGGCGACTGCTGGAGCACAGGCTGGGAACGGGAACTACTCGTCTCGCCTGCGCTCTGGTGGCCGCCAGCCCAGAGTGAAGCTTGTGGGGGGAAAGCCCTCGGGAACCCCACAGGTGGATGATGGGGCACGCAGCGCTCCACCCCCTTTTATATGGGGCAGCGTCGGTGGGGATGGCAGAGGTGGCATCCACCCGGAGCGACTGCCAGAGGCTGAACCTTAGGCAGGAAGTCAGGGTGGGGGCTTGGAACGTCCGTTCTTTGCGTCGAGATGATCGGTTGCCTCTACTGTCGAGGGAACTGGGGAGGCTGAGAGTTGAGGTGGCTGCTCTCTCGGAGGTGAGGAGGCCTGGCAGTGGCATGACCTGTGTAGGTGGCTACACCTATTACTGGTCGGGCCGCAGCGACGGCCACCATCTCCAGGAAGTAGCCATTGCCATCTCCAACAGACTCTAGCCCTCGGTAGTAGAGGTTATTCCTGTTGGTGAGCGTATAATGGTATTGAGATTGAAGCTATCTTTTGGCTTCATGTCTCTTATTGCTGTGTACGCTCCTACCGATGTTTGTAAACTTGACATGAAAGAGATGTTCTATGCCAAACTTACATCTGTGGTAGACAGATGTCACCGGCGAGATATTCGCATTGTTCTGGGCGACTTCAATGCGGTATCTGGCTGTGATCGAGCTGGCTAAGAGATGTCTGTCGGTCCTCATGGTTCAGGAGCTGATGCCGGTAGCGAGAATAACCTCCTTTTCCAGGACTTTGCTAGGTCCCAGAAATTTAGGATTTCTGGCTCCTGGTACCAGCGCCCAGACCCACATCGCTGGTACAGTGATGCGGGTAATGCAGCCAAGGAGATCGACCACATACTCGTTAGCACTCGTTGGAGGATCCTTCAGAATTGCAGGGTGTACAGGAGTGCTGAGTTCTGTGGTACTGACCATAGATTGGTTGTGGCTACCCTCTGGGTCCACTTCAAAACTCCCCAGCGGTCAAATGATCACCCAAGGGTGTTTCATTTGGACAGGCTGAGGGAGGGGGAATGTGCCCGCGGGTTTGCTGAGGCAATCTCTGATCGTTTTGCAATGCTTGGCAGTCTGACAGACCCTGTTCTGTGGGATACCTTTAAGCGTGAAACGCTTGATGCAGCTCAAGATACGATTGGTATACGCCTGAGGGCAGTACAGAATTCCATCTCGCAGGTGACACTGGAAGCCACAGATGCATGTCGTGCGGCTTGTCTGACAGGGGATCGGGAATTACACCGTTCGCATGTGCGCAGAACTCGGTCCCTGTTAAGGAACAAGTAACAGTTTATTAGGAGTCTTGCAGAGGAGGTAGAAGGCCATTTCTTAGTAAATGATCTTCGTCCTGCATACCAAGCCCTGAGAAAGCTGAACTCCAAGCCCTCTTCACAGGTGACAGCAGTTCGCTCAGTAAGTGGTCAGATCGTTTCAGATCATGTTGCGGTGAGGGAACGTTGGGCTGAGTATTTTGAGCAGCTGTACCAGGTGGACCCACCAACAGTTAACTTGGATGCGGGTAGTGTCGAGATCCACCCATCAGTGAGGACCCTCCCTCCCTAACTGAAGTTAGAGGGGCGATTTCCAAGCTGAAGAGTGGTAAAACAGCGGGTATCTGCGACATCCCAGCTGAACTGTTAAAGGCTGGTGGTGAACCTATGGCACGGGGGTTACATGCTGTCCTAGCTGCCATCTGGCGGTCCGGTTCCGTTCCTCCTGACCTGTTGAGGGGTGTGGTCATCCCTCTCTGGAAGGGGAAGGGGGACCGTTGGGACTGCAGCAACCACCGAGGCATCACACTGCTCAGTATACCAGGCAAGGTTCTCGCCCACATCCTTCTGAGACGTATTAGAGACCATCTACTGAGGCACCAGAGACTGGAGCAATCCGGATTCACTCCTTGTAAGTCCACAATAGACCGTATCCTCGCGCTTCGAGTCATTGTAGAGCGCCACCGTGAGTTCGGGCGTGGGCTGCTTGCAGCCTACATCGACCTCAAGAAGGCGTTCGATACGGTGCATCGGGAGTCACTTTGGGAGATCTTGAGGCTGAGAGGAATTCCAACAAGGATTATTGGACTAATAGCAAGCCTGTATACTGGTACTGAAAGTGCTGTAAAGTGTGGTGGGGGCCTGTTGAGTTTCTTTCCTGTTAGTTCATGAGTGAGGCAAGGCTGTGTCCTTGCACCAACTCTTTTCAACACTTGCATGGACTGGATACTGGGCAGAGCTACTGTTCAAAGTCATTGTGGAGCAACACTGGGCAATATCAAGGTTACAGACCTTGACTTTGCTAATGATGTTGCCATTCTGAGTCTTTGGAAACCCTAGTGGCGGCTCTCGATGCATTCAGCAATGAAGCGAAGTCCTTGGGTCTAGAGGTCTCCTGGACCAAGACCAAGGTCCAGAAATTTGGGGACTTGTTAGGAGAACCTGTTCAGTCGGTACGTGCTTGCGGCGAGGACATTGAAGTCACAGAGAGCTTTACATACCTTGGTAGTGTAGTTCATAACTCTGGGCTGTCAGACAATGAAGTCAGCAGACGGATTGGCCAGGCAGCAGGGGTCATGAACTCTCTCAACAAGAGTATTTGGAGATGTTGGTACCTGTGCAGAAGGACCAAGCTACGGGTTTTCAATGCCCTGATAATACCAGTTTTGCTATACGGTAGCGAAACCTGGACATTGTCCTGTGCCTTGGAGGCTCGTCTTGAAGCCTTTTGTAATAGGTCCTTGCGCCAGATCATGGGGTACTGTTGGCGGGACCATGTGTCCAACCAACGGTTGCACCGTGAGACTGGCACAGGACCTGTTATCTGCACAATCCGTGATCGCCAACTCAGGCTATACGGCCACCTGGCTCGCTTTCCTCAGGATGATCCTGCCCATCAGGTCGTCTCTGTTCGAGACAACCCTGGGTGGAGGAGGCCTGTGGGACGACCGAAGAAGTCGTGGCTTGGGCAGATCGACCAAACCTGCCGTGAAGAAATAGAGATGGGCAGAGTCTCTGCCTGGCGTCTAGGCATGAGGGATCCTCGTAGGTGAAAGCGAAGGGTGGATGCTGCTATGCACCCCCGTCGGCGTTAGCCCCCTTGATGATGATGATATTCTGCTCGGTTATTTTATTTGTTTGTTCCTACCAGTTTTACCATTTTTTCGTGTTCGATCATAGTCCTTACCTTTTAATTTGTTAGTCCGTATTATTTTAACTGCCACGGTGCTGTTAAAGAATTAAGTTATGCGCGTCCAGAGGTATTCTCAGACCGATTGACGAAAATGCGTTATTAAACGTTTTGTTAATTTAAACTCTCCTACAACATAAACATCGGTATGTTCATATTAATGCACTCCTGTCTCATCATGCAGTGCATCAACGTGAACATATCGATGCAACTGTTATAGGTGAAAGTTCAACCCAACAAAATATTTAATCAACTTGTTTACGGGCGATTGGTCTGTAAGCGCACTGATCGTTTTCCTGCTAACTACCCTTTTTAGGAGGGTCACAGGATATTTGCTTTCGTTTTCACGCCGGTGGTTTGTTCTGTTTGTGATCTAACCATCCAAAGAAGAGCTATCAGTTCAGTATAGCCACTATTATAGATATTTTATAAAAGTACTTATTTCAACTGGCAACAGTTAGCCGCATATACATCACGGGTATATGCGGTCTTATTCGTTTTTATTTATGCTTTTCATAGTTTGTTGAATTTTTTTGTCTGACTTGTGGGGTGTTCAATTTTAAATTATACGTTTTGTTTTTGTGTGTTTTACTTAATGTACTCTTAATAAATATTATGTGATGTGTAAAAGGTTTTGTTACCCTGCACAATATGTTCATACAATTCAATCGATTACTGTTGAATCAATGTCTATTGAATCTGAAGCTAAAGTAACGATGCAAGGCTAAATGATTGGAAGCTGAAGTATTTGTATGAAATCTTGAAGGAAAATAGGCCTACCTAATTAATTTTCTGATTAACAGTAAGATTAGCGATTCTTCCTGATGAGTGTAGCTAAAGGCTATAGTTTGCAGTTATTTTTTTGCATTTTTCATTGGCTTAACGTCCTGCAAATCCATGGCTATGGTATATTTTTTCTTCTAACCGGCGCCACACCCGCCTTCCATTACATCAAATTAATGGAGCTGTTACTTCTCTAAAGTTATTCCAACATTCCAACGATTTTCCGCCAAAAGTATTCTTCATCATAGCTAAACTTCAATTCTCTTTCTTCTATACGAAGTAATATCTCTGAATTAAACGTCATATTTTGTGAGATCCAGCATATGTACACTAAATGATTTTGATATCTTTCAAGTGCCATTCTGTGAAAGTATTTTTTTTTTTTTTTTTTTTTTTTTTTTTTTTTGTGGTTGATTTAGAGATACGGGACACTTCTGGTGTGTATTATTTATTTTGATACCATAGAGATATCAAAAAGTTACATTTATTTTATACATGACATATGTTCAAAATAAGTTCTTTTTTTCGGTATTATTTGAATTACATCTTTTCACTTGTTTTTCTTTTCTTTCTTGTCTGGTTACTCTACATAATGTTCTGTGAAAGCATTTTCATTTTCTAAATTGTTTCATTGTATAATGAGATTAAACAGATTTATTATGATTTTGTAGTTTATTATCTTTTCCTCAAAGAATGTACAATTCATCTTTTTCGTTTATTTCCACATAGTTTAATGTAGGCGTTGTTTTGCCATGCTAAATATTCAAAGTAATAATCTTGAAGTAAGTTGTGTGACATTGGAAAAAAATATTGTCATCTTTATTGTCTTATTTCATTCCCGTTACTACAATGGAACTTGCTTTAACAGTGAGGCAAACTTTGTCATTTAGTCTGCTAGAAAAATTATACTTTTTTTCACCCGTATCGGATTTTTTTTTTTTTTCTACCGGGAATTCAATCTGCCCTGCAGTTTATCAGAATATTTGGTATTCCGTCTAACCATTGATTCCTCTAGGAGGGATAATGATTCAGATAGCACATACATAATACACACAATTTAGGGTTTGAAAAATCAAACTAGCAGCTCAAATAACACATGAAACTTGCTGCTTTTAATGCAAATACATAGTTATATCACATATACTACTACACTTTTATCTACATAATAATAGTTGATATATTTAGCTCAGTTTAGTTATGCCTCTTTTAATAATGTACCCATTACATTTCGAATCCTTTCTATTCAGTCGCACAAACCCTACTTCCAAACACTTTTGATGACCATAATGACCATAGAAAAACCCTCCCAGTACCTTGCTCGTTGACGTCGTGGGAGGGCTTAGGAGACGGGGACTGAGACACAATGTAGGGGATCACCCCTACCTTGGGCCTCAGCCCTCGCTTCAACTAATTTTGCTTGGTCTTTTCTCTCTTTTCCTCTTCCGTATCTTCTTTATTCCATTCTATCCCATTCCTAAGGTGTGAGAGCCGTGCTGAAAGGATGAGAGGCTGGCTTTGCGTCAGTAACGAACGGCCTCCGGGAGCCGTATTCCCTTAGTTAAGTGCCTAGCTCTTACACCTTATGGGGACCCTGAGGGGTAGACCGTTTTTCTCCATTTTATTCAGGCTCACCATGACCAATAATGAAGATTCTTTACCCTTATTGGGGGCATTAAGGCATATCCCTTCATCAACTAGTCTATCTGAATTTGATTTTGGTTTTCAGACCCGTCCCTCCTTTGACTACGGCTCCGACCATTGATACTAATACTCCCTCTTTGACGCTTACGAACAACTCTAACCATTCCAAAACACCCACCCAGGTTATTACTCAACCTCTAGAAAGCACCCCTTCCTCTTCCCCAACATTCTCTTCATCTCCTGCTGCACAGTCCTCTTCACTGTCTACCCCCTTTTACCTTATTACTACTATTCATTCTTAGTGTCCTCCCCCCTCCCGCAGAACTACTCCACTCCACATCACCACAAATTCCTCTCGCCCTCGTCCATCTGCTGCCTCTACCTCTGCAAACCTTCTGAGTACTGTATTTGGCTAAGTGGGATCGATTATTTGTGACCCCCCCCCACCCACAGCCCCCTATTCTGAGAATACCCTTCTCTTTCAGCAGTGCCTCCAGAAACAAGTAGGCAAGCTTACCTTTCGCAGTCGCTTTGATCGTTCACGCCTTGTCATTTACATCTAAATCCCAAGCTCATGCACTTCCTATCCTAACGGACAAAACTGGCAAACCCATTCCTGCTGAACCTCACCCTCTCTTAATACTTGTGCTGGAACTGTTTCTATTCCCCTAAATACTTGCCCCATGTACGACAAAGACTGGTTAGACTGTGAAAATGACCTACATTCCTGCCTTGCTGAATATGATGCAGTAGCAGTACAGTGTTGCACTTCTTCCCAGAGGCCAGCGTAAGTCCCCCATCTTCACAAGATATTTCTACATCTTCCCAGGTATCTCTCCCATAAACCCTGAACCTACGTCCTACTTACCCTATCCCCCAGTCAAATTCATTTTCTATTCTAAATCCAGATACTCCAATCTCTAGCACTTCCCCGATACCTACCCCACTTCCTCACTTTATTTGTCGTACTAGGCAACCCAAACGTTCCACTCCCCCCTCTCCTACACCGTC
>NC_091578.1:23940486-23960177 GCF_042767895.1 Penaeus vannamei | reverse complement strand
TTATGAATTATAATTATTTTCAGAAAGTTCATTGCTCATGAAATTGTCGCGTTTTTTCCGCCTCACATAATGGTTACCTTGAAAATACCCAACAATTCACTCTAATTCGGTACTATTACTACCCATAAATCAACCAGAACTAAAAGATAGACAAAATATTACAATTGAAAGCAGAAATCGGCAATTTAAGAGTCAAAATGGAAATGAAGGAACACATCAATACAACCCGTCTTTATGTAGGCCAGAATCCAGAGCAAAGATGGCCGCCAGAGCAGCAACAAAACTCGCTCCTCCTCTTCGTGAGCTCAGGATTCACCTCTGCCAGCGATCTGCGGCGAGTCAGGGAGTTAGGTAATATATTTAGGACATAAGGTTTTATGTAGACTTCAAGAAATACGGTTGTCTTGTGGTTATTTGTTGTACGAAAGTGTTGTGGTTACCGGTTGAGACTAGAGGTTTCGTATAATTTATATTTTTATGATTTGCTTTTCGACAGATATTTAGATATCACTTAGATTATTAACTGTAGGTTCTGTCCATTATTTGGGTTGTGTTTATTGTAACCAGGAAGTATAGGTTTTCATTAATACCTATTACAAACAAGGAATTTGATTTTTCCCTTTGAATGCCTATCATTCTGCAGTATTTACAGACCTTGTATTTATATATATATATATACAGTTTAAAGAGCTCACAGCCACATTGAAAATTAGACCTTTTTATGATTCTGTTGCCTCTGTTCTATCTGCTCCCACTTGATACTTGTGACATATGATGGACAAGCCTACAATCTGGTAGTAATACGGATGCACTGACTGCCAGCAATCGTTTAGAATTCCTTTGCATGACCGATCAATTCCTCTTGCCCTCTTCAACCCATACATTCATAATTGGCACAGAAACCCCCCAAATTTCCTACATTCTTGGCCTGTATAGCAAGGGACACCAACAAAGTAGACACTTGGACATTTCTTATTTTGCGAGCATCGATTACGATATAATTTATTTGTGCCTAACGCAAAACCTTTGTACAGTTTCGCAGAAGCGAGCTCTATTCAAATTTATTAGGAACCACCATTGTCTTGAATTTGGGAATGTCCTGAATCACCTCGTAGTGTAAGTTACTGAGAGTGACCCACAGAGATAGGGGGACATCGACACTGCCATCTCATAGAACACAAAGAATATAGTCAAATATAACAGGTACAGCTACAGTAGCCTCATATTTACTATGAAATTATGAAAATATCTGCTGCATATCACCATTCAGAGACTAAGACAACACCCTCACACTACCAGTATTCTTAATGTCCATTTTCTATAAGTTGACAGTTAGTGCTAATAAAGAGGTGGGGGGAATACAGGGAATAGAGACAAGGTAAGAAAGTTTAGGTTGGGTTATAGGTTCGCATGATACCCTGGTTTTGGGACTTGGTCTCTGGAGGGCATGTTGATCTCAGTAACAATTACCCACCTTTGTCCTGTTGATTTATGTTCAGTGTACACAATTGTTGGAAGAATTTGAATTTTAAGGTAATATTAACCCACCCTCCCACCCTTAGATATCATGGCACCCTATAAAATTGCAAATTTACATGTATTTATAGGTATAAACTTTATCTCTACAAATTTTCCTGGTGCTCAAGCTTTCCGCACCCTGCCTATGGAGGCCGCCGTGTTGGAAACCAGTCTGCTATGGCTGCCATTTTCCCTGTTTAACCTAGAAAGTCAAGGTCAAGGGCATCTGTATTGGAACACAGATTTCTCCGTGAAATACCTAAGGATAGCTTTGCAAAATTTAAGTTAGTTATCTTCTCAAACAGAAAAGTTATTTACATTCCATTAAGCATGAGAAAAAAATTATTTTTGTGACAGTCATTTCTTTGACTTCTAATGCTTTACCCATTAAACAAAAGCCTCATTCATTAAGCCTTTGAATTATGATTTCTCTGCAACCCGTGATCGAATATTGATAAATGTCTCGTTTTTTCAGTATTTCAAGAGTTCTATCCATTAAAATCAAAATTGAGGTGTTTTAGAACACTAAAATATATGTCCAAGTGCCTAAACATAGGTACCAGGGAAATTTTGGGGTAAAAAAGTAAGGGTAGATTTACAGAATACCTTCACATATCCAGTTGCAACAAGTTTGGTATAGATGGATTCTTCTCACCCTCTAGTACACATATATGAAGGAATTATGCTGCAGAATCCCCCTTAAACCCCCACGTTCTTGGCTGCAATAGCAGAGGAGGGCATGAAAGATACAATTGTGGGGTAATATATATAAGAAAACAAAGAATCCTCCACAGATACTTGGCAGGATAGAGTGCAGGACTAACATGCAAGAATAACAAGATACAGCCCAGGAATGATAAATAACTAAACTGAAAGATGGATGACAATGATCTGGAAAACCTGTCTAGTCAACCGATCATGCTGACTATGTCACAGGCTAGTATGCTGCTACTTAGGATATGGGTATTTGTTACAAAGAGTGATCCACCTTCTAGAGACTAAGCCCCAAAGCCAGGATATCATGTGGACCCAAAAACCCAAACCTAACCTTTCTTACCTTCTATTTCCCTCCCAATACCTTGCTCATTGTCGTGGGGGGACTTAAGAGACAGAGACTGGAGCCAAATGTAGGGATTGCCCCAGCCTTGGGCTTCAGCCTTTGCCCCAACTTATTTTGCTTGGTCTTTCCTTCTCCTTTCCTCTTCCATATCTTCATCCTTTTCTTCTGTCCCATTATCCTTACCTCTCCCACAAGGATACTCAAGTAAATCCCTTCTGTTGCAACAGTGTTCTCTTTTGGATTCCTCCCCTCCTGATGCTCTTTACCTCCTTCCCCAGTCCCCTTATATCATCCCTTAGACTCTTCTGCTATTCCAACAGGCATGTCTACCTGTATTACCTGTTGATTATTTCATAACAGCTCCTTTACCAGTCCTTAAAGCACTGTTACTATAGCTTCCCCAGCAACAGATACACCCAATTCCATCCAGTCACCCTATACCCTTAACTCTTTCCTTTATTTATGTCCAATTTACATTATTTGCACTCTTTCTTTACCCCATTTCCCTATCATACTATCCTGTAATACTGTAACCTTTGGTATTTAATACTCCATATACTAATCTTAACTCATTTACCCTTTTCACCAAAATACTTTACCATAGTGCTATATGACCATAAATGTCTGGCACATTTCTTTGTTTTAACCATTAACTATTAACTTCTACCTGTCTAGGGAATAAATAGAAGGTAAAAGACCTATGTTTAAAACTGTGTGAGGGTGATGTGGACTTAATCATTTAGCAGTGATATATAGTAGATATTTTGTCATTTTGCAATAACTGCGTGACCTCAGCAGCTGTACCTGTTATATATGATTCTATTTCTTATGCTTTATAAGATGGTGGTGTCCATTTCCCACTATGTCTGTGCATCGCTCACAGTAACATTAACCAGGATGCATACCTATACCCATTTATTTTGCTATTGCCCCATCCTGCTGTACATACATGGGGTGTTCTTTATAGTCTCGGATAGGGGTTGAGGGCAAAAGCTCCCCTCAGGGGTTTGTAGGAGTCACAGCACATTTGCAATAGATTTATAGGTGTATAATATGCAACCACAGTGCCTGATGATGAATCATTCCTACAGTGTCCTACCATACACATGTGGTGGATTCTTTGTTGTCAATGGTGTGGGTTGGGGCAGCATAATCAGTATAGTTGACTTTATACTGACCAATTTTGTGTATATTATTCATGTTTACCCTGCAAATGCCCTTGAACCTGGGCCAAGATTATAGATATTAGGGTTTTTTCAACAGCATAATTACTCTATGTATTGTAGTAGAGAGTGAGAGGAATCCATTCATACTGCTATTGTTGTGACGAGTCTTGCAAAGGTATTCTCAATATTTGTGTGTGCTACTGTTTTGTCACTTCGCACCACAATTTTGTTCCAGACATATTGTGGTAATGATACCTTGTTCATTTCAGCTTTAAATAAATAAATATATTTTTATATTTTTATTTATTTAATTTTACATAGAGAATTTTCAGGTATACCACATTTAACTGCAAAATATAAGCAAGCTCATAGAAAAATGCCAACAAACCTCGTCATATATATATTCAGGCAAGATTTGGCCTTGACTGGTTGTTTCCTTAGTGAAACAATGGCAGGAAGGTCTCAAAGCTCCTTTTCCAGAATGTATGTGGTGAACTGTTTTAGACCTTTTCTTGAGAGCCAGGTGATGCCAAACTTGTGTTGTGCCTTTCAGATTTTACAGAATTTTGGGTTTTGAGTTTTTTTTTTAGAAAGATGTTTGATGAACTGTTATTGTAGGATTTTCATTATTTATTGATCCCTTTTCAGGGTATATTACATGCCCCCTCCTCCATCAGTTGTAAGAAATGATTTTTAATCAGGTTCATTTCAGTTTTATCTTTCATATGGATTTTGCATACAACAAAATTATGTATTGAGAGCAAATAGTTCAATAAAGTATTTTAATAAATCTCAGATATTGCTGACTTTTTGTTATAATTGAGGTGTATTTAGAATTAAATGTCTGAATGTACATGCAAAAATAAATAACATCAGAAACTATTCCTCATAGTAATACCAAGGAATGTAATGATGGTATACAAATGTTGTTATTCTATTATTTTTAACATTGTACAATGTGTGGTAGTGGTTACAATATCAGATTTACTTAAAAAAACACCCTGTTCAAGTAAAAAAAAAAACAAGTTGATTTTCCTTCTTGCTCAAATAGATATAAAAGCAGTAACTACTACTATATATTAATCCAATATTGCTAGGATGGCAAGAATAATACCATGTTCACTTGTCTTTTTGTGTATGGATAGTCTTCTACACAAGTGCTTAATCACCAGTGACTCAGTCTTTAGTCCTACCTAATTCACCTTGGTACTGTTTTCCTCGATTTTTTTTTTAGAGATTTTTATTTTTTTATTACTATTAGTCTTGTTAATAACATTACAGTATTGTTAATAACATTACAGCAATCACAATGTTAATAATTTTAATAGCACCAAGAAAAAAAAGGAAAATTAGCTGAGGACACCTAGATTTACTAATTGGCTCAGTGACAAACACTTGTGGAGCCATCTATGTCACAAATAAAATTCACAATGGGATATATATGACAATAGACAGTGTGCAATTATCTGGTACCACTGAATACCAATTTAAACCCTAGGACATTTAGAAATTTTAGTTAAAGTCAATTTATTTGAATTTTGTACTATTATTTTCTGTTTATATTGCAAACATTTAAAACTAGTCCTCTTAATAAAAAAAAAACTTAGTAAATCTTTTCACTAAAGTTCAAAATGTTAAAATAAAATTCTCACCCTCATTCAGAGACTTCATCGAAAGCAGCTATGTGGCACTAAAGCAGGCCAACCCCAAGTTCCCCATTCTCATCAGGGAATGCTCTGGTGTTCAACCCAAGGCATGGGCTAGATATGGTATGGCTTTTTAAGTGACTTTCAATAAATTGTTCATAACGGAGGCAAAATTGTGAAAGGATTTCATGTTAAATGTAAAGTTTTGAGTATTACAAATCATTTCTGTCATGATACTGTTGTTTATCAGCTGTTTTTATAATTATTTCATACCACTAGTTTGAATTTGTTGCATGTAATAGACTAAAGATCAGTTGTCAGACTATTCACATGCCCTTTTATGAACTTTATATTGTGTTATAATGGACACTTCTTAAATTCTTTATCAATTACAACATGCTATGATATATGAAGACTTGTGTGAAGAAAGCACTAATGTGTGTCTTTCTTTGAACAGATTTGGGCAAAGAAGCCAGTGTTTCCTTAGAGGGCCTCTCTTCTGGTCAAGTTGGAGAAGCTATTCAAAAATTGGCTCAGGCTTAAATGAAGTGCCACACACTGAACCTTAGATTTATATGTATAGTGTATATATGTGATCATCTATGAGAATAAATGATTTAAAGTATTTAAATTATAATTTCTTTGGCCTTTTGAGGTTTTTTTTCTATGGTTTAATGTTTGAAAATGAATGTGCTAGACATCAAAGGTCGCATATGGTAAAGTATTGTGTAGGAAAGGGCAAAGGGGAGTTAAAGATAATGATAAAAGGTGTTATAATGCTCTCAAACCTTTGACATCTAGGATAGTATGGTAGTGAAAGGGAAAAAGGGGAGCAAATGAACTAGAGCAGAAATTAGTAGAAAGAGGTGGGTTAAGAGGGAAGGTGATTGAGTGAATTATAGTGTAACTGTCACTGGGGAAGATATATAGGAAAAATGTTCAAGGAGGGATAGAGACAGCTGTTGCAAAAGTAGAATAATAATAAGGGGAGAGGGGAAGGTGTTACATGTCAATGATTAGAGGGTGTTATAGGAAAGTATAGTATCGAAAAGGAAAAGGAGGAAGTAAATGATGTAGAATAGAGTTTAGTAAATTGGGAAAGGTTAAGGAGGTAGCACAATTGAATGAATTGCATTGTTTTTGACTAGGGAAGGAAATAGGGATAATAGGTGATAATAGATAGTAGTAGTAGTGGATTAGGTATCTGAGAGTTATGTTAAAGGAATGTGTGTCACGTGTATATCCAGGAGGGATAGTGGGGGAAGGATTTTTTTAGGGGGGGGGGTTGAGAGAATGAGGTATGTTGGGAAGAGGTAGGGGCAATATAAGATGGTAGAGCACCTGATTAGACTGCAGCGAGTTTGTGACTCGGAAAGGAATAGAGACCAGGGTATGATAAAAGGGGACTAGGGAAGGTGGTATCAGGAAGAATGTCTTGAGGGGAGGGGTCTGGAGGACACTTGATAGAGGTGATTCATGTGAATATTCATGTGGGAGCGGTAGAGAGGGTGGGGTATGTTGGGAGGGCGTAGGAGGAAGGGGGGGGGGTAGAGAGTTTGAGGAGGAGGAGGATGGATATCTGCAAATACTTCAAATGTAGGAGTAGGATTAGAGGTATTTGGGTGGTTGAGGGGGCGAGTGTTCCCTTAGGTCATCTTTAGGAACTTTTGGATGTCTCCAAGGCTTTTTGGAGGGGAGTTGTGTGAAGAGGACTGAGAAACAAAGGTTCTCTTACGATGGGAAGAGTAGATAGATAGATATCAGAAGAACATGAGGATGACGGTGTAGGAGAGGGGGGAGTGGAACGTTTGGGTTGCCTAGTACGACAAATAAAGTGAGGAAGAGGGGTAGGTATCGGGGAAGTGCTAGAGATTGGAGTATCTGGATTTAGAATAGAAAATGAATTTGACTGGGGGATAGGGTAAGTAGGACGTAGGTTCAGGGTTTATGGGAGAGATACCTGGGAAGATGTAGAAATATCTTGTGAAGATGGTGGGGGACTTATGCTGGCCTCTGGGAAGAAGTACAACACTGTACTGCTACTGCATCATATTCAGCAAGGCAAGAATGTAGGTCATTTTCACAGTCTAATCAGTCTTTGTCGTACATGGGGCAAGTATTTAGGGGAATAGAAACAGTTCCAGCACAAGTATTAAGAGAGGATGAGGTTCAGCAGGAATGGGTTTGCCAGTTTTGTCCGTTAGGATAGGAAGTGCATGAGCTTGGGATTCAGATGTAACTGACAAGGCGTGAACGATCAAAGCGACTGCGAAAGGTAAGCTTGCCTACTTGTTTCTGGAGGCACTGCTGAAAGAGAAGGGTATTCTCAGAATAGGGGGCTGTTGGGGGGGGTCACAACTAATCGATCCCACTTGGCCAAAGAGTACTCAGAAGGTTTGCAGAGGTAGATGAAGCAGAAGGACGAGGGCGAGAGGAAGTTGGGATGATGTGGAGTGGAGTAGTTCTGCGGGAGGGGGGAGGACACTAAGAATGAATAGTAGTAATAAGGGAAAAGCGGGTAGACAGTGAAGAGGACTGTGCAGCAGGAGATGAAAAAGAGAATGGTAGGGAAGAGAAAGGGGTGCTTTCTAGAGGTTGAGTAATAACCTGGGTGGGCGTTTTGGAATGGTTAAAGTTGTTCGTAAGCGTCAAAGAGGGGGTATTAGTATCAATGGTCGGAGCCGTAGTCAAAGGAGGGACGGGTCTGAAAACCAAAATCAAATTCAGATAGACTAGTTGATGAAGGGATATGCCCTAATGCCCACAATAAGGGTAAAGAATCTTCATTATTGGCCATGGTGAGCCTGAATAAAATGGGAGAAAAACGGTATACCCCTTAGGATCCCCATAAGTTGTAAGAGCTAGGCACTTAACTAAGGGAATACGGCTCCCGGAGGCCGTTCGTTACTGACGCAAAGCCAGCCTCTCATCCTTTCAGCACGGCTCTCACACCTTAGGAATGGGATAGAATGGAATAAAGAAGATATGGAAGAGGAAAAGAGAGAAAAGACCAAGCAAAATTAGTTGAAGCGAAGGCTGAGGCCCAAGGTAGGGGTGATCCCCTACATTGTGTCTCAGCCCCGTCTCCTAACCCCTCCCGCGACGTCAACGAGCAAGGTACTGGGAGGGTTTTCCAATGGTCATCAAGTGTTTGGAAGTAGGGTTTGTGCGATTGAATAGAAAGGATTCGAAATGTAATGGGTACATTATTAAAAGAGGCATAACTAAAATGAGCTAAATATATCAACTATTATTATGTAGATAAAAGTGTAGTAGTATATGTGATATAACTATGTATTTGCATTAAAAGCAACAAGTTTCATGTGTTATTTGAGCTGCAAGTTTGATTTTTCAAAACCCAAATTGTGTGTATTATGTATGTGCTATCTGAATCATTATCCCTCCTAGAGGAATCAACGGTTAGACAGAATTCCAAATATTCTGATAAACTGCAGGGCAGATTGAATTCCCGGTAGAAAAAAATATCCGATACGGGTGAAAAAAAGTATTATTTTTCTAGCAGACTAAATGACAAAGTTTGCCTCACTGTTAAATCAAGTTCCATTGTAGTAACGGGAATGAAATAAGACAATAAAAATGACAATATTTTTTTCCAATGTCACACAACTTACTTCAAGATTATTACTTTGAATATTTAGCATGGCAAAACAACGCCTACATTAAACTATGTGGAAATAAACGAAAAAGATGAATTGTACATTCTTTGAGGAAAAGATAATAAACTACAAAATCATAATAAATCTGTTTAATCTCATTATACAATGAAACAATTTAGAAAATGAAAATGCTTTCACAGAACATTATGTAGAGTAACCAGACAAGAAAGAAAAGAAAAACAAGTGAAAAGATGTAATTCAAATAATACCGAAAAAAAGAACTTATTTTGAACATATGTCATGTATAAAATAAATGTAACTTTTTGATATCTCTATGGTATCAAAATAAATAATACACACCAGAAGTGTCCCGTATCTCTAAATCATCCACTAAAAAAAAAAAAAAAAAAAAAAAAAAAAAATACTTTCACAGAATGGCACTTGAAAGATATCAAAATCATTTAGTGTACATATGCTGGATCTCACAAAATATGACGTTTAATTCAGAGATATTACTTCGTATAGAAGAAAGAGAATTGAAGTTTAGCTATGATGAAGAATACTTTTGGCGGAAAATCGTTGGAATGTTGGAATAACTTTAGAGAAGTAACAGCTCCATTAATTTGATGTAATGGAAGGCGGGTGTGGCGCCGGTTAGAAGAAAAAATATACCATAGCCATGGATTTGCAGGACGTTAAGCCAATGAAAAATGCAAAAAAATAACTGCAAACTATAGCCTTTAGCTACACTCATCAGGAAGAATCGCTAATCTTACTGTTAATCAGAAAATTAATTAGGTAGGCCTATTTTCCTTCAAGATTTCATACAAATACTTCAGCTTCCAATCATTTAGCCTTGCATCGTTACTTTAGCTTCAGATTCAATAGACATTGATTCAACAGTAATCGATTGAATTGTATGAACATATTGTGCAGGGTAACAAAACCTTTTACACATCACATAATATTTATTAAGAGTACATTAAGTAAAACACACAAAAACAAAACGTATAATTTAAAATTGAACACCCCACAAGTCAGACAAAAAAATTCAACAAACTATGAAAAGCATAAATAAAAACGAATAAGACCGCATATACCCGTGATGTATATGCGGCTAACTGTTGCCAGTTGAAATAAGTACTTTTATAAAATATCTATAATAGTGGCTATACTGAACTGATAGCTCTTCTTTGGATGGTTAGATCACAAACAGAACAAACCACCGGCGTGAAAACGAAAGCAAATATCCTGTGACCCTCCTAAAAAGGGTAGTTAGCAGGAAAACGATCAGTGCGCTTACAGACCAATCGCCCGTAAACAAGTTGATTAAATATTTTGTTGGGTTGAACTTTCACCTATAACAGTTGCATCGATATGTTCACGTTGATGCACTGCATGATGAGACAGGAGTGCATTAATATGAACATACCGATGTTTATGTTGTAGGAGAGTTTAAATTAACAAAACGTTTAATAACGCATTTTCGTCAATCGGTCTGAGAATACCTCTGGACGCGCATAACTTAATTCTTTAACAGCACCGTGGCAGTTAAAATAATACGGACTAACAAATTAAAAGGTAAGGACTATGATCGAACACGAAAAAATGGTAAAACTGGTAGGAACAAACAAATAAAATAACCGAGCAGAATATCATCATCATCAAGGGGGCTAACGCCGACGGGGGTGCATAGCAGCATCCACCCTTCGCTTTCACCTACGAGGATCCCTCATGCCTAGACGCCAGGCAGAGACTCTGCCCATCTCTATTTCTTCACGGCAGGTTTGGTCGATCTGCCCAAGCCACGACTTCTTCGGTCGTCCCACAGGCCTCCTCCACCCAGGGTTGTCTCGAGCAGAGACGACCTGATGGGCAGGATCATCCTGAGGAAAGCGAGCCAGGTGGCCGTATAGCCTGAGTTGGCGATCACGGATTGTGCAGATAACAGGTCCTGTGCCAGTCTCACGGTGCAACCGTTGGTTGGACACATGGTCCCGCCAACAGTACCCCATGATCTGGCGCAAGGACCTATTACAAAAGGCTTCAAGACGAGCCTCCAAGGCACAGGACAATGTCCAGGTTTCGCTACCGTATAGCAAAACTGGTATTATCAGGGCATTGAAAACCCGTAGCTTGGTCCTTCTGCACAGGTACCAACATCTCCAAATACTCTTGTTGAGAGAGTTCATGACCCCTGCTGCCTGGCCAATCCGTCTGCTGACTTCATTGTCTGACAGCCCAGAGTTATGAACTACACTACCAAGGTATGTAAAGCTCTCTGTGACTTCAATGTCCTCGCCGCAAGCACGTACCGACTGAACAGGTTCTCCTAACAAGTCCCCAAATTTCTGGACCTTGGTCTTGGTCCAGGAGACCTCTAGACCCAAGGACTTCGCTTCATTGCTGAATGCATCGAGAGCCGCCACTAGGGTTTCCAAAGACTCAGAATGGCAACATCATTAGCAAAGTCAAGGTCTGTAACCTTGATATTGCCCAGTGTTGCTCCACAATGACTTTGAACAGTAGCTCTGCCCAGTATCCAGTCCATGCAAGTGTTGAAAAGAGTTGGTGCAAGGACACAGCCTTGCCTCACTCATGAACTAACAGGAAAGAAACTCAACAGGCCCCCACCACACTTTACAGCACTTTCAGTACCAGTATACAGGCTTGCTATTAGTCCAATAATCCTTGTTGGAATTCCTCTCAGCCTCAAGATCTCCCAAAGTGACTCCCGATGCACCGTATCGAACGCCTTCTTGAGGTCGATGTAGGCTGCAAGCAGCCCACGCCCGAACTCACGGTGGCGCTCTACAATGACTCGAAGCGCGAGGATACGGTCTATTGTGGACTTACAAGGAGTGAATCCGGATTGCTCCAGTCTCTGGTGCCTCAGTAGATGGTCTCTAATACGTCTCAGAAGGATGTGGGCGAGAACCTTGCCTGGTATACTGAGCAGTGTGATGCCTCGGTGGTTGCTGCAGTCCCAACGGTCCCCCTTCCCCTTCCAGAGAGGGATGACCACACCCCTCAACAGGTCAGGAGGAACGGAACCGGACCGCCAGATGGCAGCTAGGACAGCATGTAACCCCCGTGCCATAGGTTCACCACCAGCCTTTAACAGTTCAGCTGGGATGTCGCAGATACCCGCTGTTTTACCACTCTTCAGCTTGGAAATCGCCCCTCTAACTTCAGTTAGGGAGGGAGGGTCCTCACTGATGGGTGGATCTCGACACTACCCGCATCCAAGTTAACTGTTGGTGGGTCCACCTGGTACAGCTGCTCAAAATACTCAGCCCAACGTTCCCTCACCGCAACATGATCTGAAACGATCTGACCACTTACTGAGCGAACTGCTGTCACCTGTGAAGAGGGCTTGGAGTTCAGCTTTCTCAGGGCTTGGTATGCAGGACGAAGATCATTTACTAAGAAATGGCCTTCTACCTCCTCTGCAAGACTCCTAATAAACTGTTACTTGTTCCTTAACAGGGACCGAGTTCTGCGCACATGCGAACGGTGTAATTCCCGATCCCCTGTCAGACAAGCCGCACGACATGCATCTGTGGCTTCCAGTGTCACCTGCGAGATGGAATTCTGTACTGCCCTCAGGCGTATACCAATCGTATCTTGAGCTGCATCAAGCGTTTCACGCTTAAAGGTATCCCACAGAACAGGGTCTGTCAGACTGCCAAGCATTGCAAAACGATCAGAGATTGCCTCAGCAAACCCGCGGGCACATTCCCCCTCCCTCAGCCTGTCCAAATGAAACACCCTTGGGTGATCATTTGACCGCTGGGGAGTTTTGAAGTGGACCCAGAGGGTAGCCACAACCAATCTATGGTCAGTACCACAGAACTCAGCACTCCTGTACACCCTGCAATTCTGAAGGATCCTCCAACGAGTGCTAACGAGTATGTGGTCGATCTCCTTGGCTGCATTACCCGCATCACTGTACCAGCGATGTGGGTCTGGGCGCTGGTACCAGGAGCCAGAAATCCTAAATTTCTGGGACCTAGCAAAGTCCTGGAAAAGGAGGTTATTCTCGCTACCGGCATCAGCTCCTGAACCATGAGGACCGACAGACATCTCTTAGCCAGCTCGATCACAGCCAGATACCGCATTGAAGTCGCCCAGAACAATGCGAATATCTCGCCGGTGACATCTGTCTACCACAGATGTAAGTTTGGCATAGAACATCTCTTTCATGTCAAGTTTACAAACATCGGTAGGAGCGTACACAGCAATAAGAGACATGAAGCCAAAAGATAGCTTCAATCTCAATACCATTATACGCTCACCAACAGGAATAACCTCTACTACCGAGGGCTAGAGTCTGTTGGAGATGGCAATGGCTACTTCCTGGAGATGGTGGCCGTCGCTGCGGCCCGACCAGTAATAGGTGTAGCCACCTACACAGGTCATGCCACTGCCAGGCCTCCTCACCTCCGAGAGAGCAGCCACCTCAACTCTCAGCCTCCCCAGTTCCCTCGACAGTAGAGGCAACCGATCATCTCGACGCAAAGAACGGACGTTCCAAGCCCCCACCCTGACTTCCTGCCTAAGGTTCAGCCTCTGGCAGTCGCTCCGGGTGGATGCCACCTCTGCCATCCCCACCGACGCTGCCCCATATAAAAGGGGGTGGAGCGCTGCGTGCCCCATCATCCACCTGTGGGGTTCCCGAGGGCTTTCCCCCCACAAGCTTCACTCTGGGCTGGCGGCCACCAGAGCGCAGGCGAGACGAGTAGTTCCCGTTCCCAGCCTGTGCTCCAGCAGTCGCCCTCCCAGCAGGGCCCACAGTCCGCCTCACTTGCTGGGTGGGAGGGGCTTTTCCCCTCCTCCCAGCCTCTCCATTTATAAAAAGCGCTGCCGATTGGTTATATCTGGGGGGAGGAGGACTGGCAAGGCCCACCTCCCCCGAGCCTCCCATTAACCCCAAGGGGCTAGGGGGCAGGAGTTGGTACAGGGCCAGGGCGTGTCCACACGCCGGTGGGCCATGACCCTGAACCTCTGGGGCCTCCTGCTGCTCCGAGATCCCCCTCAGTTTAGCCTGGAACCGCAAGGTACCCAGTTTCCATGGGAGGCCACAAGGAGGCACTGCAGGGAGTCTCGATGATGGAGAGGCTATGCACTGGCAGGGGGAGGCTTAATATCAGCAGAATATCGCAAACTAAAAACCAAAAAGTAAAAAAGACTTCACTTTCCATCTCCTATAACAATTCCAGAGCTGTTGAAGATGCAGCCCTGGACATGCAGTAGCCTCATCGTCTCTCCATCCATAGGTCTGGTTCTCCAAACATCTCTGCTCCAACTATCTGCCTCCATCAGCAAAGGACTCCAAGAACTATCTGCCTCGGCTCCACAAGGTTTCTGAAAAGTACATCAAGCACTTTTATAAAGCATGAATCTATCTGGGTAAGGAGATGCCGTACTAAATAATCACAGCAGTATGCGTGGACTGGAAAGTCTGGTAACAGCGATAATACGAGGCAGGAGGCATAGACCAGGACGCTAGGCTAGACAAGTATGGTTCATTACAAAATCGGAATATAGGCAGGCATTTGCTGTAGCTGACCTGCCATGCTGGAACACAAAAAATGCAATTAAAACATTACATATATTTACAATACAATTCACAAACGGTTGCACAAGAGTAAAAACAACTCCACCAGATGGCCCAGATTAAAATAATCAAGATGAAGGAACAGCAGCATGAAGTGCATAAGGGCCATCTGGCTCATCAGCCAAGCGTATGGCAGTTTGCTGGTTTGTTGGATTTCGTGGCTATCAACCACGGTCAAGACCATTAAGGCCCGTACTTTAAAAACCTTCGCCAGTGCTAGCGTTCACCTGGCGAAGCTTCGCCAGGCGAACCTCTAAGGCCCGTACTTTTAAAACCTTTCGCCAGGGCTGGTGAAAGGTTTCGCCGGGCGATCCGGAATTTCGTACTTTTAAAATCATGCCTGGCGAACGTTCGCCAGGGCTGGCGAAAGATCATATTGGAACAGCCTGGCGAAGCAAAGGCGCGAGAGCTGTTTGAATACCATTTTCTTGCTTTCAAGTTATAAATTAGTAACATATTTGTGTATGATAGGATGTAGGAATCACATTGAAATTATAAAATATCTTAAAATCATAATTTATTATGAAATAACGTATATACGTATTTTTTTTCAAGACCTTCGATGTTCCAGTCGAGAGCTCAAGACATCAGCTGTATTCCTACCCCCTACCCCTACCCAGGCCTGGCGAACACCTGCCTTGGGTTTAAAAGTAAGGCCTCCCTCACTCAGATGTTCGCCAGGCGAAGCTTCGCCAGGCGAACGACAGCATTGGCGAAAGGTTTTATAAAAGTACTTTATACTATACTGTATCAACCTTATACTTTTATACAAAAAATAACTTTATACTTTAACAAGAGTTTAAAAATTACTACTTTACTATTCCTAACTGATGTAAGATATTGAACTGTAGGCCTACAAGGGTATCATTAAAGACGCCTCATTATAGGGCGGTGGAGCACTACAGCTATGTTTCTATAGCCAAAAGTAAACATGCCGCCATAAAAAACACTTCTGGTAACATTTGTGAAAAGAACATTATCCTTACAACCAAAATAACAACAACCTAAATCTAAATAAGTCATCTCGGGGGTGGGGGGGTAGGGATAAGGGGGTAGGAATACAGCTGATGTCTTGAGCTCTCGACTGGAACATCGAAGGTCTTGAAAAAAATACGTATATACGTTATTTCATAATAAATCATGATTTTGAGATATTTTATAATTTCAATGTGATTCCTACATCCTATCATACACAAATATGTTACTAATATATAATTTGAAAGCAAGAAAATGGTATTCAAACAGCTCTCTTCGCCAGGCTGTTCCAATATGATCTCTCGCCAGCCCTGGCGAACGTTCGCCAGGCACGATTTTAAAAGTACGAAATTCCGGATCGCCCGGCGAAACCTTTCGAAAGTTTTTAAAGTACGGCCCTTAGGCCCGTACTTTTAAAACCTTTCGCCAGGGCTGGCGAAGGGTTTCGCCGGGCGATCCGGAATTTCGTACTTTTAAAATCATGCCTGGCGAACGTTCGCCAGGGCTGGCGAAAGATCATATTGGAACAGCCTGGCGAAGCAAAGGCGCGAGAGCTGTTTGAATACCATTTTCTTGCTTTCAAGTTATAAATTAGTAACATATTTGTGTATGATAGGATGTAGGAATCACATTGAAATTATAAAATATCTTAAAATCATAATTTATTATGAAATAACGTATATACGTATTTTTTTTTCAAGACCTTCGATGTTCCAGTCGAGAGCTCAAGACATCAGCTGTATTCCTACCCCCCACCCCCGAGATGACTTATTTAGATTTAGGTTGTTGTTATTTTGGTTGTAAGGATAATGTTCTTTTCACAAATATTACCAGAAGTGTTTTTTATGGCGGCATGTTTACTTTTGGCTATAGAAACATGGCTGTATGCTCCACCGCCCTATAATGAGGCGTCTTTAATGATACACTTGTAGGCCTACAGTTCAATATCTTACATCAGTTAAGAATAGTAAAATAGTAATTTTTAAACTCTTGTTAAAGTATAAAGTTATTTTTTGTATAAAAGTATAAGGTTGATACAGTATAGTATAAAGTACTTTTAAAACCTTTCGCCAATGCTGGCGTTCGCCTGGCGAAGCTTCGCCAGGCGAACATCTGAGTGAGGGAGGCCTTACTTTTAAACTAAGGCAGGTGTTCGCCAGGCCTGGCGAACGAAAGGGATCGCCAGGCGCTAACATCTTGGATTCCTGATAAATCTAGCGCTTCGGCGAATGAAAAAAAAAAACAAAAAAAAAAAAAACGCGAGAAAAAGCAAAAGGTTTTAAAAGTACGGGCCATAAAGTTAACCTTGTTATTGTATAAAGTGTAATATAGCATAAAGTATAAAGTTAATTTTGTTATAGTATAAAGATATTTTCAACTTCTATGTTATAGTATAAAGTTAAATTTTAACTCCTTTGTTATAGTTTAAAGTGAGACTTGCGGAAACACCATTTTCGTCTTCTCTCGAGGTTGATAATTAAGTTTAGGTTATGTTATGTGCACTGCAGATGTAAACAAATTTGCGCTAGATTTAGCAGGAATGCAAGATGTTAGCGCCTGGCGAACGTTGGGTTTAAAAGTAAGGCCTCCCTCACTCAGAGGTTCGCCTGGCGAAGCTTCGCCAGGCGAACGCCAGCACTGGCGAAGGTTTTAAAAGTACGGGCCTAAGGCCTCCCTCACTCAGAGGTTCGCCTGGCGAAGCTTCGCCGGGTGGACGCCAGCACTGGCGAAGGTTTAAAAAGTACGGGCCTTAAACTTATACAATCATTATTAAACAAAAGTAACATTTGATTATGAAAATGTGTTTCACAAGTTTCCTGAAGATCCTATTAATATTGATATGAAGTTATTTGCTTCCCACTGCGTTTACAATTAATAGTACAAAACAAAAAGATGAAACCCGTAGTTCAGCTATTGGTAGTAGTTCCGCGTCAACCATCGTTACTGTTTACGTGATCAACGCAGATGTCGTCCCTCCCAAACTTTCAACGCATTTGAGAAACAGTTTCCAAACCTAAATGGCAAATAACGTCAAAAAAAAAAAAAAAAAAAAAAAAAAACTGAATTAGTTTTACTTCACATAATATGCAAGGTGGAATTTCTATGCGTTCGAGCGGCTTTTCTTAACGTAGTGGTGGGTGGCCTTTTTGAGGCAGCGTTGTGTAAATTAAATAATCCGACGTAACTACGAATACTTTTTTGCAATAGACAACAAGGCAATGCCACGTTAATAATTTTAATGAATACTGCGTTTATTATAATAAAAGACGTAAATACTTATTGCTACTCGCATTTGCTTAATATTTGAATATAAATAGATCTCATGCTATATTAATTTGTAAATTGCTGGTTCTCGTTATAACCTATTTAAATCGTACTAACCTTATTGTCGTGCCTCCTTTATTATACTTGATCGTCCTATGTCCTCTGCGTGGTTGTATTTCTGGGTATAATTGTACAGAATAACTTTCTAAAATTTTCAGCGTGCTTTCAATATATTTTTTCACACGTGTACCTTCTTTGACAGGGAGCAGAGAAACACTGAACGTTGTTTGTGGCCGAGTGCACAGCTTCCCGAAACAAGGACCTGTGATTGGTCTGAAGTGACCTTGAGAAAATAGTGATAGTGAGCAAGATCCAACTCCCAGGCATGGAAGCTCAACCGACTACATCTGATAACAAAAAACGCAAGATAGTTCTAATGTGATACTTATTAACTTGGCTGGTGAATCAAAAGATTCAAATTTTAACAAAAATTAACAATTATTAAACTTATCAGAATTCAACAAATACATTATTGAAAACTCCTTAAAAGTTTTAGGAATAGGAAAAGCTGTAAGAATTGAGGTAAGCGATATAAACAAAATGACTCCTCTAAATCACATTCACAACCTGGGTGAATGGCAGATTATTTATAAACCCGCATCCAGTATAAATATAGGCTGCTCTTATGGGACAATTTACCCAGTAGAGATATAAGCCTTGGAGATATAAAAGAAAAAATGAAAACTCTGGATATAACCAAAATAATAGAGAATATTAAGAATAAAAAACAACAACAAAGAGAACGAAAATGAAATCAAATGGGCAAAATCTAAGTCCCGTAAAATAACATTCAAAGGTCCATTACCAAAAAAAGTATCAATAGGACACATATACAGTGGATCAGTACACTTTCCCTCTTCCTAAATGCTTCAGATGTCTTGGGTATGGCCATGAGATCATGACTTGTAAAGGCAAACAACGATGTAGCAAGTGTAGTCAATATGACCATAGTAATAAAGACTGCATAAATCCAGCTTATTGCTTCTTCTGCCAGGGAGACCACCCACCAAACACAAAACCATGTAAAATACAAGAGGCACAGAAAATAAACAAAAAATACTGCACCAAATAATTTTGAAAAAAAAAAGTTTGACATTATACCAATCACAGAACATAACTTTGGGACAAGTAGCACCTACAAGAACAAAAACAAAACACAAACAATACGACACCGCATGTACACCAGAAACAGCAACACAAACAAAGAGAATTCAAAGAAACAAAACAATCCAAACAACACGTTCAACAATCACTTTCAAAAATGAGTCTCCAGTAGCTTGGTCACTACCAACTCCAATAAGAGAGAGAGAGAGAGAGAGAGAGAGAGAGAGAGAGAGAGAGAGAGAGAGAGAGAGAGAGAGAGAGAGAGAGAGAGAGAGAGAGAGAGAGAGAGAGAGAAAGAAAGAAAGAAAGAAACAGATACACAAACAAATGAGAAAGACTTCTCATGGATAGAAACAATAAAAGTAGTAGTTAATATAATAACAAAAGTAATAAGTAACATAAACTCAGAATAATCAATAACAGAAGTAGTCTCAGAAGACATCAAAGAAACTATGCCAATATTAAAGAATTTGATTAAATATTTAAATGAATAAAACAATATTTTGGAATTCAAGATCACTTCTAAACAAAAATATAGAATTACAATACATAATAGGTAAAGATCAACCAAAGTTGATAGGAATTTGTGAGTGAAACAAGTTTAAGAATAATAAATTTGCATTGCAAGATTATCAAGCAATACGAAAAGATGGATTAGAT
>NC_091578.1:23922790-23939986 GCF_042767895.1 Penaeus vannamei | reverse complement strand
ACCTCTGAGAGAGCAACCACCTTAACTCTCAGCCTCTCCAGTTCCCTCAACAGTAGAGGCAACCGATCATCTCGAAGCAAAGAACGGATATTCCAAGCCCCCATCCTGACTTCCCGCCTTAGGTTCAGCCTCTGGCAGTTGCTCCGGGTGGATGCCACCTCTGCCACCCCTCACCGACGCTGCCCCATTTAAAAGGGGGTGGAGGGCTGCGTGCCCCATCATCCACCTGTGGGGTTCCCGAAGGCTTTCCCCCACAAGCTTCACTCTGGGCTGGCGGCCACCAGAGCGCAGGCGAGACGAGTAGTTCCCGTTCCCAGCCTGTGCTCCAGCAGTCGCCCTCCCAGTAGGGCCCACAGTCTGCCTCACTTTCTGGGTGGGAGGGGCTTTTCCCCTCCTCCCAGCCTCTCCATTTATAAAAAGCACTGCCGATTGGTTATATGTGGGGGGAGGAGGACTGGCAAGGCCCACCTCCCCCGAACCTCCCATTAACCCCAGGGGGCTAGGGGGCAGGAGTTGGTACAGGGCCAGGGCATGTCCACACGCCGGTGGGCCATGACCCTGAACCTCTGGGGCCTCCTGCTGCTCCGAGATCCCCCTCAGTTTAGCCTGGAACCGCAAGGTACCCAGTTTCCATAGGAGGCCACGAGGAGGCACTGCAGGGAGTCTCGATGATGGAGAGGCTATGCACTGGCAGGGGGAGGCTTAATATCAGCAGAATATCACAAACTAAAAACCAAAAATTAAAAACACTTCACTTTCCATCTCCTAAAACAATTCCAGAGCTGTTGAAGATGCAGCCCTGGACATACAGTAGCCTCATCGTCTCTCCATCCATAGGTCTGGTTCTCCAAAGATCTCTGCTCCAACTATCTGCCTCCATCAGCAAAGGACTCCAAGAACTATCTGCCTCGGCTCCACAAGGTTTCTGAAAAGTACATCAAGCACGTTTATAAAGCATGAATCTATCTGGGTAAGGAGATGCCGTACTAAATAATCACAGCAGTATGCGTGGACTGGAAAGTCTGGTAACAGCGATAATACGAGGCAGGAGACATAGACCAGGACGCTAGGCTAGACAAGTATGGTTCATTACAAAATCGGAATATAGGCAGGCATTTGCTGCAGCTGACCTGCATGCTGGAACACAAAAAATGCAATTAAAACATTACATATATTTACAATACAATCCACAAACGGTTGCACAAGAGCAAAAACAACTCCACCAGATGGCCCAGATTAAAATAATCAAGATGAAGGAACAGCAGCATGAAGTGCATAAGGGCCATCTGGCTCATCAGCCAAGAGTATGGCATTTTGCTGGTTTGTTGGATTTCGTGGCTATCAACCACGGTCAAGACCATTAAGCCTATGAATTCTAATACTTGTGTCCGTCTTGATAAGACCATAAAGTTTTGTCTCCTTTAGAAAAATGATCACTTTCCGGATAATGTTTTCATCATTTATGTTCTTTGATCTAAAGTAGTTTTAGTCTTGCTTATTGACACTGAATCTGTAACAGGACATTAATGTGCACGCCTGTGTGAGGTGGCTTGTGCAGTGGAGGGAAATTTCCTTCAATTTCGATGCGATGATGGGCACTGTCTGTTACCCATACTAGTTTGACTGACTAGTAAGCAGCATGTTGCTTACGAATGATAATACCCAGACTTTAAATTCCTATAGGTCACTGTTTTAAATGGGCTCAAGGAGTGAGAAAATTACTTTTCCATTGTGGGTTGTCGACAGTACAAAATTAATAGGTTTATTATTGTCAAACAGTTTGGCAATAAAGATGTTTATTATTCGTCAGTCATCTCAACTGCCATTCAGTTGACCATACACCTACACCCACACTTGTCTCGGATCTGTTGGTATACATATGAAAAAGATGTTTAATAAGGTTCTGTGAACCTCTGCCGTACCTCCACATCCGACTCCATGGCCTTGGCTGAGGGAAAGCAAGAATGAACCAGGGTATCAAAAATAGACACCTAGATGGACATTCTCTTATGAGGGGGAGAAGAGATAGATATGTGAGGAGCAGAAGAGGAGGAAGGTGTAGGAGAGAATGTAGTAGGAGGGCAGAGTCGAACTGTTAGGTTGTCGGGTGACAAAGGGAGGAGGAAGGGTAGGTATTGAGGAAGTGGTAGAGATTGGAGTATCTGGATTTAGACTGGAAAACAAATTTGACAGGGGGATAGGGTGAGTAGATGTTGGATGGTTTAGGGTATAGGGAGGAGTTACTAGGGGAGATGCAGGAACATATTGTGGAGATAAGGGGGTAGGGAGCAGAGCAAAGGACTGTTATGGAATAATTTGAGAGAAAAACTTCTTGTCTGGCTTCACCTACTTTGAATCTGAAGACTGGTACTTCACATTCCTATAAAATGCATTATGGGAGTCTCCACGACTGGCACATGTATGTGACTGACCAAGTTGGATACAGAGGGCAGTGGGCTGTGAGCGACAGTGTTTGGCTGCATGGCCAAAACGTCATTTCTGACACTGACAAGGAAGGGATCGATATGGTCGGACATGATAGGGCAATTCACCAATATTAACTTCATGGGGTTGGGCATGTCTGCTGAAGCTAATCTTGACAATACTGACATGGGACTCACGCTGGCCTCTGGGAGGAATAGTGTAACACTGCACTGCCACTGCACCATAATCAGCAAGGCAGATAAATAGATCATTTTCAGTCTGACCAGTCCTTGTAGATAGGGCAAACATTTGGGGGAATAGAAACAGTTCCAGTACAAGTATGAAGAGAGAAGTAAGGTTCAGCAGGAATGGGTTTACCAGCAAGTTCAGTTACGGTATATAGTGTACAAGCCTGGGAGGTAGATGTAACTGTGACAATGCGTGAATGATCGGAGCGACTGCGAAAGGGAACTTTGCCTGCTTGTTTTTGGAAGCACTATGAAAGAGAAGGGTATTCTCAGAATAGAGGGCTGTGGGAAATCACAAAAAATCGATCCCACTTGGCTGGGTCAAAGGGTACTTAAAAGGTATGCAGAGGTGGAGGTAAATGGATGAGGGCGAGTGTGGTGAGGAGTGTAGTTGTCTGGGGTGGAGGACAATAAGGATGAAGAGTATTAATAAGCGAAGAGGGGGTAGACATTGGAGAGGCCTGTGCAGTAGATGAAGTGAAGGTTGGAAGAGAGGAAGGGGTGCTTTCTGCAGGTTGAGTAATAACCTGGGTGGGTGTTTTGGACTGGATAGATCTGTCCAACGCGTCAAAAATGAAAAACTTCGGAAACCCAACTCCCATTATCGCCAAATTCTACATACTGACCAATAAACCAAATTAATCTGACTATTTAAGCTGCCGTAACTAGGCCTGCCTGAGGGGAGGGCTAATGAGGGGTGTTTGACCACAACGTCCATGGGAAACATTCTCTGTACGTGCGGAATGACAAGCGCTGCCTTCATACCATAAAATAATAAACCAAATACCTTTTTATCTGAAACCGTCAAACTTCGCTTCTTTCTACCGTCTGGATTGCTTTGATTTTAACCTTTTTTCGGCATTTGGGGCACTTGGTGGGATGGTTTTTAAAGCCTATTTCGATTATTTTTTCGAACATGACAATCAGGACTACCTAGGCAATATACCTATCATTAGAAATATTCTTGTTCTTGTGTGATGAGAATGAATCTGATAATTTCCGTCGGAATCACAGACGACAATCTTGATGTATTAAGGCCCGCCATAAGGTGATGGCACGAAGTATATTTGTGAAATATATATATCAGCATTTCACACATATACATTCTCACACAGTGAGCAGACACACTGAACTTTTTTTGTGGCTGAGTGCCCCGAATTCTGAAAAAAAGAAAAGAAAAGAAAAGAAAAAATGCTTGGTCAGAGAAATAGGTCATCTACTGAGGTTTTTATTGGCTGGAATTTGTCGAGATTTGTTGCAGGTATAATCCGGTAATTTGCTAAGAACTTGATATACATGGTACCCATTTGTTAAAAATTTCAGCAGGCATTTATTATTGTCATTTCGGGTGTTGTGTTGTAGTTTGTGTGGAACATTTGAACACATAAAGATATCAATCTTATTTTTTATGCTTTCATGGGAGTTTTTTAAATAATGTTATTTCGTAGTTATATTAAACACCCTGTTAACATAAATGTGAAGCCGCCAATAAAGGTTTTGTAAACTATTTCAACTGGGCTGTTGTTCAGTCGGTCGGTAAAAAGATTTAATCAAACGACAGGCAAGGGTAGTCATTCTTGTTCCCATCTGAAGGGGGTTATGGGCGAAACGTTAACAGCAAAACCTTGCCCAAGAAGCGAATATCACTTTAACCAAATACACAAACAATGACCGAAATCATATAAATGTAGCTCACGTATATCAACTGCTACACTCTCTCCTTCCGGTAAAGCCATTAGCTTCCTATATTACATAAATATATGGGTTTATCCAATGGTATACATACCTATGATCCTTTACTGAATGGTTTGCATATCAGGTGTTGCTATGATGGATTTCAGTTTAATTTATTGGTTGATGTGCGTGCCTGCCATGCATTCAGTGGTGTGTGCGACAGACACGATGTTGTTATTCAGTATCTTCAAAGACTTACCTGAGCTTTGTCACTGTAATATTGGTGGTGTATGTAATTAATCTGGAGTTTATATCCTAATAATAAATGCTCTAATCTGCCCTGATGGTTATTGATAAACATTTAAAGTTGATCAATCTCTCGTAATCACATAACTTAAAAAAACAATGATTAACACATTGTGATTCGAAAAGGTGAAAATTAATCCTAGGAAAGTAGTGTTTTTCTCGCTTGTTGAAAAAACGGAACTCTGGCTCCGCTTACGAATATTTCACATCATTAGGCGATATTAGATGATTTAACGATATATATATATATATATATATATATATATATATATATATATATATATATATATATATATTCCTATTTAAGTTGAAAAAATCGAGAAGCTCACACCACTTGCAATCTGAGGCATCTTTTCCGGCGGCATTTAGGGTGTCTCGCGACGCGACGCGACACCAAAAGCTGTCTCGTGATCATAGGCGAGACAGGCCTCTAAGCTCCGCCCATTTCTGTGACGTAATGGGAATGATCGTGGTTGACGGCTTGTTACTTTACTGTACTGGTTATTTTTCCGACAGTTACACAGTATTTTGAAATATGATATCCAAGATGGCTTTTGACATCGTATGATGGGTAGTGCAGTATTATAGGTATCCAATATAAGTACGAATATGCATGAAATATCCGAAGTAGGAGGAATGCATTTGGCAACTCGATTAAAGTTAACCGTCTGCTCGATTCCTGTCGCGCAAGAGGTGTCGCGTTTCCCGTAACCGCTGGAAAAGATGCCTCTGGTCTCCATTTTCGATTAGTTATCAAATATACACCTATGGCACACCTGGTGCTGTATGATGGTAACTGTCACCGATAGCGAAAAAAAAAAAATCTTTTAAACTATGTTCTATCCTACTTTATTTCTCCCACTCTAGAAATTGGCGGAATCCATTTCCCTCGATCCACACACGTCGGTCTCTTAAACTTATACAATCATTATTAAACAAAAGTAACATTTGATTATGAAAATGTGTTTTAGAAGTTTCCTGAAGATCTTATTAATATTGATATAAAGTTATTTGTTGCTCACTGCGTTTGCAATTATTAGTACAAAACAAAAAGATGAAACCCGCAGTTCCGCTATTGGTAGTAGTTCCGCGTCAACCATCGTTACTGTTTACGTGATCAACGCAGATGTCGTCCCTCCCAAACTTTCAACGCATTTGAGAAGCAGTTTCCAAACCTTAATGGCGAATAACGTCAAAAAATAACAGTGAATTAGTTTTACTTCACATAATATGCAAGGTGGAATTTCTGTGCGTTCGAGCGGCTCTTTTCTTAACGTAGTGGTGGCCTTTTTGAGGCAGCGCTGTGTAAATTAAATAATCCCACGTAACTACGAATACTTTTTTTGCAATAGACAACAAGGTAATGCCAAAACGTTAATGATTTTAATGAATACTGCGTTTATTATAATAAAAGACGTAAATACCTATTGCTACTCGCATTTGATAAATATTAGAATATATATAGAGCTCATGCTATATTTATTTGTAAATTGCTGGTTCTCGTTATTTAAATCGTACTAACCTTCTTATTGTCGCGCCTCCGTTATTATACTTGATCTTTTGTCCTCTACGTGGTTGTATTTCTGGGTATAATTGTACTTACTGACTTTCTAAAAATTTCAGCCTGCTTTCAATATATTTTTTCACACGTGTACCTTCACTGAACGTTGTTTGTGGCCGAGTGCACAGCTTCCCGAAACAAAGACCTGTGATTGGTCTGAAGTGATCTAGAGAAAATAGTGATAGTGAGCAAGATCCAACTCCCAGGCATGGAAGCTCAACCGACTACATCTGATAACAAAAAACGCAAGATAGTTCTAATGTGTTACTTATTAACTTGGCTGGTGAATCAAAAGATTCAAATTTTAACAACCCAATTAAATTAACTGAATCATTAAACAAATCAGAATTCAACAAATACATTATTGAAAACTTAAAAGTTTTAGGAATAGGAAAAGCTGTAAGATTTGAGGTAAGTGATATAAACAAAATTACACCTCTAAACCAAATTCAAAACCTGGGTGAATGGGAGATTATTTGTAAACAACCCGCATCCAGTATAAAATAGGCTGCTCTTATGTGACAATTTACCCAGAAGAGATATAAGCCTTGGAGATATAAAAGAAAAAATGAAAACAATTTCTGGATATAACTCCAAATTAATAGAAATAATAAGAATTAAAAAAAATCCAACAAAGAGAAAGAAAATGAAATCAAATGGACCTTAAAATAAGTCCCTTAAAATAACATTCAAAAGTCCTTTGCCAGAAAAAGTATCAATAGAACACATATACAGTGAATCAGTACTTTTCCTATTCCTAAATGCTTCAGATGTCTTGGGTATGGCCATGAGACCATGACTTGTAAAGGTAAACAGCGATGTAGCAATTGTAGTCAGTATGACTATAGTAATAAGATTGCATAAATCCAGCTTATTGCTTCTTCTGCCAGGGAGACCACCCACCAAACACAAAACCATGTAAAATACAAGAGGCACAGAAAATAAACAAAAAATACTGCACCAAATAATTTTGAAAAAAAAAAAAAAAGTTTGACATTATACCAATCACAGAACATAACTTTGGGACAAGTAGCACCTACAAGAACAAAAACAAAACACAAACAAACAATACGACACCGCATGTACACCAGAAACAGCAACACAAACAAAGAGGATTCAAAGAAACAAAACAATCCAAACAACACGTTCAACAATCACTTTCCAAAATAAGTCTCCAGTAGCTTGGTCACTACCAACTCCAATAAGAGAGAGAGAGAGAGAGAGAGAGAGAGAGAGAGAAACAGATACACAAACAAATGAGAAAGACTTCTCATGGATAGAAACAATAAAAGTAGTGGTTAATATAATAACAAAAGTAATAAGTAACATAAACTCAGAATAATCAATAACAGAAGTAGTCTCAGAAGACATCAAAGAAACTATGCCAATATTAAAGAATTTGATTAAATATTTAAATGAATAAAACAATATTTTGGAATTCAAGATCACTTCTAAACAAAAATATAGAATTACAATACATAATAGGTGAAGATCAACCAAAGTTGATAGGAATTTGTGAGTGAAACAAGTTTAAGAATAATAAATTTACATTGCAAGATTATCAAGCAATACGAAAAGATAGATTAGATCAAATAAGTGGAGGTCTAGCCTTTTGCATAAAAAATGATATACAATTTCGGAAAATATATTTAAATGACAATTTTAAAGATAGATTAGAGACAATAGGATTAAAAATTAATTACAAAAAACAATTGGTTAAATGTTCTTCTAATGTACAATCCTTGCAACAATATAAAGAGAACTAGAATACTATACAAAGCAAATTGAAGAACCAAAACTCAACATAGGAGATTTTAACGCCCACCATAGAAGTTGGAACCCCAAACTAAGAAACAGGTCAATAAACAATGCAGGCAAATCTATATTTGAATTTATCAATCAAAACAACATAATCTTGTTAACACCTCCACCAGGTCTAGTAACAATAGACCCTAAAACTGCTAAAGGAACAACAATAGACCTGGTATTAGCATCCCCATTAGTAAGTCATTTAGAAATAGAAAGGCCAAAATCTAGGGAGTGATCATCTCCCGGTAATTGTAAATGATAATTCCACAAAAATCTCTCAGTCCAGAGAGAAAGAGAGAAATGGAAATACACAGAGGAAGCATGGGATATTTTTCAAAAAGAAAAATCAGATATAGATCTAAATAAACTCCATTGAAGAAATAATATTTTATGAGATGGGATTGAAGTGCTTCAAATTTGAAAGCGGAAATATCGTAAATATACCAAAAAAAGCCATGGTGGAATGAAAAAGGCAGAGAAATAACAAAAATGAGAAATAGAGCATTCAATAAATGGAGGAAAAACAAAGAAAACCAAGCTCTATATAAAACTCTAGTATTAAAGGCAAATTAGACAGTAGAAAAAGAGAAAAGGGAATCTTGGGAAAACTTTTGCTCTTCTTTAGATTTCAAAATCCCTCCCAAAAAGATCTGGAATTTCTAAAAAAAAAAAAAAAAAAAAAAAAAAAAAAAAAAAAAAAAAAAACAGGGAAAACAATAGTTACTAAATATCCTTTAGAAAATAATGATCAGCAGGTGAAAGAGATGCATAAAAAATTAGTGTTATTCAAAAATGAATATAGAAAAATGTGAACAAAGAGCCAGAAAAGATATTGACACAAGAAAGAAAGATTAAACCTCCCAGGCAACAAAAAATAAATAAAAAATACATATCAATGATTTGAATTTGTCAATAAGAAATGCAAAAAGAAACAAAGCGTATGGGCCAGACGAGATACCTTATGAATTTTATAAATACGCCCCAGAACAAATAATTGAAAAAAGTATTAAATGTATTTAACCAATATTGGAACAAAGGTGAATATCCTAAGAATATAATAACGTAATAATAAATCCTATCAATAAAAAAACCAGAAGTAGAATCATATAGATATATCGGTAGGATATCGACTTTCGGAAAAATCTTCGAAAATATAATAAGAGACAATTGGTGGCTGGAGACAAATGACAAATTAGACAAAGATCTTACAGGATTTAGAGCAAACAAAAACACCGAAGAAGCCCTACAAATGATAGACACACACATAAATACTGCAATAATAGAAAAAATATGCATTGCTAGCTTGCATAGACCTTCAAAAAGCTTTTGATACCGTTCACCATCATGTGCTATTAACGAAAATGTCAAGACTAGGTATTACGGGAAACTCATTAAATTGGATTTATAATTTTCTTAAAGAAAGAAAATTCTGTAAAAAGGAATAATGTCAACAGGAGTACCCCAAGGATCCCCCTTAATACCCCAAAGACCCACACTTAGCTGAGTCTCCTCCCTCTGGAGTACTTCGGGCGCACGAGCAGCGTCTCGTCGATCTCAGTGATTACACCGGCACCTATAGAATTTTGATTTTGTAACCAATATTGTGTTACTTCTGAACAAAAATTCCTCCAATCTATGCCAGTTGGGTAATTCTAAGAAAGACAGCCGGCGCGGCTGTCTTTCTTAGTTTATTTTTTCGATTATGACAATCGGGACTTCCCAGACAATATTTATATCATCAGATCTATTCTCATGTGATGAGGACGGATATGATGATAATTTCCGTAGCAATCACAGCCGACGATCTTGATGTGTTAAGTCCCGTTAGCAGGGAAGGCCATGAAGTATATCAGGGAAATTATGGGGTAAAACAGGATTAAATAAGAATAGCGAACAGAAATGTGTAAAACTACCACACAAAAAAAAAAAAAAAACGGTTAAATTCGGCTAATAATACTCTACGGACATGTCCGCCACCTTTGAAAGTCTACGCATCCACGCGCCAGAGTTCGAAAAACTCTATGGGAATCCAACCCTTCAGTAAAATATACGGGATTTCACACCTTCCAAACCCCCCAAAACGTCCTGACCCATAACCCAACCTAACCTAACAATTTACGGTGTCGTGACTAGACGTGCCCTTCGGGCACTGCCCGAAGTTGATGGGGGGCAAGCCCCCCAACATCCCCCGGGATACATTCTCTTCACCTTGATATATACGGCAAGATAGAGCTACATCCATACTGTAAACAATAAACCAAATACCTTTATATATCGAAAGACTGTCAATTTTCTTTTGCTTCTTTCGGTCGGTCGGTCAGTCTACTGTGGATCACATCGTTTTTATCACTTTTTCGGGATTCGGGGTACTTGATGGCCTCAGAAATCAAACTGCGGTAGTTCTTCTTCGTTTCCACTGTATAGTCTTAAGAACCTAGAATCGCCATAACACCGAAAACGAAACATTTCACGCCGGGAAACGTCCTGTCAAACCTGGCGGCAGAACCACGAAAACAAGCATGCGCAGTAGGTTCTTCAGACCGATTTCTGGTTAATTTTTCGATTATGACAATCGAGACTTCCCAGACAGTATTTATATCATCAGATTTATTCTTATGTGATGAGAATGAATCTGATGATCATTTCCGTTGCAATCACAGCCGACGATCTTGATGTGTTAAGTCCTGTTAGCAGGGGAGGGCATGAAGTATATCAGGTAAATCATGGGGTAAAACAGGCTTAAATCGGCTAATGAAACTCTACGGACATGTCCGCCACCTTTGAAAATCTACGCACCGACACGCCATAGTTCGAAAAATTATACGGGAATCCAACCCATCTTTCGGCAAAATCTGCCCCCCCCCCCCCCCAGGAAACAAAACCACCACGTATTCACGGCAGGATAGAGCGCACACGAACTATATGCGGAACCGATAACCTACAATAACCTAGGATTTTTAAGGTACTAACCTGATTGATTAATGCTGCTAATTAGTAGGGAGGGTGCTCCTTTGCCGCAGAATGTGAATGAGGCAGGGTGCGTCCAGCAGGAGGTCCTAGGCCGGAGGATACAGCGACGCTGCAGCACACAGGAAGTGGTGCAACCTCACATTCAGGTCCTGGTAGTGCATGAGGAACATGCACCGAACCAGGTACCCTGCGAAGTGCTTCTTCCTGCGGCCACAAAGCGGTACCTTCCTCTTGGCCTCCCTCCACTGCCGCTCGATCGTGTTCGTATGAGCTTGCGTGTCCGGATCTACAAAGTGGTAGGAGTGGTTGACGGTCAGGTGCTCGAACCCCTCGTCAGAGAGGCAGTTGTAGGCCTTCCAGCGATCGGAGATGATCGGTAACTGCAAGGAATGTCGCTGGTCCGATCCTCTACCGGGACGAGGAAGAGATCGCGCGTCTCCCTGCAGTTACCGCCGAAGACCCACTGCCCGTCAATCACTCGGCCCACGTTGTGCAAAGCCACAATGCCCAGTGGTTGGTTGCAGCTTATATATGTACATTTATGTGTATGTTTATGTATTGCCATTATTATTATCATTATTATTGTTATTGTTGTATGATTCGTTTTATAATAAATTCATCAAAAACATTTGGAGTTTACATATGACATGTCTTTTTTATTTATTTTACGTCGTTATTATGCCATGTCTAAGCTGCAACATATGAATTACAAAACTAAATTCACGTAGAATATATGATATAGGCCTACAAACAATCGCTGATAATCATCGCCTTATATAGACCTTGCTTGCGGCGCCCGAACTTGCTTTCGTCTATCTCGACGATCTTTCCTTGGCCGCCGATCATACCCTGCCGATCAAGAGCCCAGTGAACCATCACCTCCCGGCAGAAACTCGACCAGTCGGTGAAGGTCGCTGCGCTCAGTCCCAGCTCGTGCCGCATGAGCCGGAACGTGAACCTCTCCCGGACGAAGAAGATCACGAAGATCAGCAGGGTCTCAACATCGAGGCGAGATTGCGCAAAGAAAGACCCACGAACATCGACGCCTTTTCTGCTTCCTGACCGCCACGGCCCTATCACACCTGAATCTTTTCTTTTTCAGGTCCAGGCGTGCTGGCTGCCCGCACCTGCTGTAGGCTTTCTCCCGACGGAGGAGGCCATGGCGGAAGCACATTTCTCGCATTTTTTGCTAGCTAGTTGCAATTTCGCGCAGAAAATCCGTCTCCGAATACGAGCACCCTCTACACTCGGCCATCGCGGCGGCTATGATTGCCTTCTGAACGCGACGGTTATTTCGGTTAGGAATACGAATGTCGTTATTCCAGAGGAAGGGAAAATCGACCTTGAGGCCATCGCTGTAACATCGAAATAGGCGCAAAACCCGCCGACGAGGGCGGGCCACCCTGTTCATCCTGATTATACTACAATCGTCTCTATATACAATGCTGACCATAATAAGGTTAACATGCTGATTCAGTGGGAATCTTACGAGGTAACTGCATTACGCCCGCCGCTCCGACATCGCCGATGATTGTGTAACGCTCTAGCCTGCCGGGAATACGTGGTGGAGGTTTTGTTTTCTCGGCGGGGGTTGGGGGGCGGCAGCCCCCCCGTTTTTTAAATTTAACGGTAAATATAAGGCCTGTGCATCTTAAGATTACTTCTATCCTACTCCATTTCTTCCGCTCTATAAGATGGCGGTGTCCATTTTCCTCTATCTACGCGCGTCGCGGTCTTCAACCTCTACCATAAAAAAACTATATATTTGTAATGTGGAGAGTGAGAGGAATCCAACGATACCAAAATCGTCGATATCAATTATACGGACGTAATATAGAAAATTACCCTATATTTTATTTTCTCAATTCCTGATTGTTATCCACACACGGGAGAAATAGTGGATTCAAAGGTTAAAATTTGAAAAAAAAGCAAAATCCGAACGAGAGTCCGGCGCCGCTGCAAGATGCGCCGGTGTCAGTGTTGCCGAAATCTCGAAATTTCTTAACCTAACCTAACCCGGACCTCCTTCCCTGGGGTATTTCCCTATTTGCTTACAGGGGGCAAGCTCCCGGACCCCCTTTCCAAGGGGTATTTCGCCGTACTTTTCAGAAAGCTCACAATATTTCGAGATAGTTCGAGACATCGAGGTTTGCGGACTCTTAGAAAGGCAATCTTTGAATATGAATTAAAGCACAACCATTGAGGTCCTACATTTTTTTTAACTTCCCCGACTTGTACGAACACTAGTCAATAATTCCATTTTATTTTTCTCGGTATATGTAGTGCGGCTGCCTTAATTAGTATTGCCTAAAAATGCAGTAGGCAAACCAGACAGTACAGTCACCAAGGTGTGAAATGCTGCTACTATCGCATTGTGATAGCTGGATCCTGTGCTAACCCTGTATCCTCACTTTCTTTTCATCTTTCCTTTTATACAGTTATAAAGACGAACAGACAAGGGAATACAGGAAGTAAAAGCAGAAAGGAAAGAAAGCGCACACACACACACAGAGAGAGAGAGAGAGAGAGAGAGAGAGAGAGAGAGAGAGAGAGAGAGAGAGAGAGAGAGAGAGAGAGAGAGAGAGAGAGAGAGAGAGAGTGAGTTGAGAGAGAGAGAGAATTGAGAGAGAGAGAGAGAGAGAGAGAGAGAATTGAGAGAGAGAGAGAGAGAGAGAGAGAATTGAGAGAGAGAGAGAGAGAGAGAGAGAGAAAGAGAGAGAAAGAATGAATTAAGAGAGAGAAAGAATTAAGAGAGAGAGAGTGAGTGTCGGAAGAATAATCGGGCAATCAAAAAGAACATTTTAGCCACGAAATCACGGGAGGACATATGGGCTGCAAGACGCCAAGTGACCTGAGGGCGCCCCACCAAGCCGTACCCAAGCGACGCTGGGACGACGCGCTGTTGATCTGACGCGGCCGAGATCCGCTACCCAAGCTGAACCAAGGAACCTCCAGGACGCGTCGGAAGTTCGGAACGAGTAGTTAGCCACGAGATACGAAACCGTCAACACCCTTCGGCTGGCCTCCAACTCGCTCGGCTGACCTCCATCAACGTACGTGCTCTATCTCGTGACCCCTTCATGCTGCTCATATTGCTGCTCAAATTCCGTGATTTCGTGGCTAAAATGTTCTTATTAATAGCCCGAATGGTCAATATATAAAGGGTCATTGAGGTGGGGCACACAGGGTCGCCAATCAGATTGCAGGGGGGCTGGATGTCCCCCCTCGTGCCACCATGGAAGCTTCTGGTTATTCCTGGCAAGGTAAAGAAGTTGTTGGACTTTGAATTTGAGCGGCGACCGCACGTTATACTTTCGTAGTTTAGCGGTGACTATAAAAGGCCGCTGCAGCTTAAACTATGTTCTATCCCACTCTATATCTTCCGCTCTATAAGATGGCGGTGTCCATTTCCCTCTACGCGCGTCGCCTTAAGTAACTAATAGAGTATACTTAACCGATAGCTCTCACTCTGCAGTTTGGTAGTTGATCACGAGCAGAAACTAACAGCAGAAAAACGAAATTAAAATCCTATGACCAGACCCAGTCACAGCTTAAAGGGAACTGACGGCGCCGAACAGTACTTCTACCCTCCAACAAGGAGTAGATCGGGTATGTATACCAGTCACGCCATATAACGAAGGAATTAGTCTGCAGGGAAACGGGCAGCATATTTTAGGGTATGCTCTTACTTCTTTAAGAGCGCAACGTCAGTTTAAAGAATAGCAAATTAAAACGACAGACTAAGATGTAAAAATAGGTACGACCAGACGACGGAAAAAATAAAATAAATGCGAACAGACAAGTAAAACTAATAAAACAGGTGCAAACAGACAAGTAAAATAAACGAGTGAGTAAAACTAAAAAACAGGTGCGAATAGACAAGTAAAATAAACGAGTAGCAGAAAAGAAGAAAAAAACGATATCTTACGCTTTCATCTACTACAATACATCATTGGAAAGCCACGTTTCGACAAGCAAGAGAATGCTGGGAGAATATGAGAGTATTGGATATTGGAGAGCGGGCGACATACGGTCTTGAACTATTCAGAAAAAAAAAAGTTTTATAGCTGCTTAGGTAAAATAAATGTGTTAACTTTCCCACCGTTTTATCAACTACAAACGTTTTATAGTTATTATGTTGTAGTTATTTTTACACGGTGTTATCAACTTTTGTGTTCCTTATTTTGGCATTATTTTTATACTATATGCCACAAACGTCACGTAAGCGCAGACAAAGTTTCTAGATGTATTCCATGAAAGTTTTAAATATACTTGCAGCTAACTACACGTGTCTCAGCAATCCACACCCGTACCCGCATCGCACTAGCTATCCGTATCCGCATTAACATCCATATCAACTAGTATATCAGAATGATTAATATGCATCCGCACCATCTTCCATACCATAATCAGCACCTGTCATCCACATCAGCATCCACATCAGTTATCCTCCTACAAGTAAGTTCATCGACGAGGAAAGTGAAGGAACATCAAGTATAGTCTGAAAAAAACTTTCCCGCTCCTGAGGTAAATATAACATGTATGAAGATATGATATACGCATCAGAATATACACCCCCTCACCCCCCCCCCCCTATCTTTAAACCTGCGAAATCGAAATAAATTTTCCTCATCTTTTCCTTCTGTATCTTCCCTTCTCCCGCTCTGAAATGGCCTCTCTTAAAGCAGGCATAACGCTCAACAAAGAACCCCCGTCTTCCTGATTCTATTTCTAACCTTCTTTCGTAAAATAAAAATAATAGTAAAAATGCACCTTGATATCGCGAACTTGTTTTCCCCTTTGAGTACCATAAACAATATATAGGCCTATAGACACATACTGACTTACAGTTGTTCTTTAAACTTCCTTTTTTTAAGAATAAAAGGTAAGAAACTTTTCTTGTCCGGCTCCTACGTTGAAGAGTATATAGTTTGAGTTCTGCAGATCTCTTCTTATTGTAGATCTCTTGTTCTTGATTGCATGCGTTACCGTGAAATGCTGTGACTCAAGCAGGCATAACTTATTTCATCAACATAAGTATAAAAATCCATGATTCTCTAGGATTCTCTGTGCAAAATGCTAGCTACTGCAGCATATCGGAATCTAAATAATTCAAGCGTCCCAGGAAGATACACTTTGAAGTGAACATCGTCAATAAAGGATGAGGTCAGAGTTGACAAGAACCGGCTGAGACTGCAAACTTAATGCTGTTCGTCTTGTTCGTCAGAATTTGAAGCACGGGTCACTCTTACCTTCTCATGGCAAGGAGACCTAAATAAATGGGACTCGTTTATCACTTTTTCATCACGATCGTTTTTGAGAACAACTGTCTCAGTCACAATAACTAGGGTCTCACATTGTCAGTGCAGTAGTTTAGAAGGAAATAAAAAAGGAGGAAATACAAGATCGATATCTTTCAAACTCCAAAAGGTATCGAAACAATTTAAACCACACATCAATTCACTTTTGAAAGACTTTTCATTTTGTTTGAAATAGTTCGATTCGTTTATTATCTGAGGCGGATTTTAAAAGTTTCACATTCTAACTGATACCTAATTATCAGTGTCAGCAGTATCCTTATTCCTGATAATGTCAGCGAATGATATCAGCATCGCTAAGAACAAAAGGAGAGGTAGTCGTTAATTCTCATGATTTTATTGGCTACAGAGAACTGAAACGGAGACTGGAAATCACTGCTATTGTCATAACTCGACTAATGCGACAGATTAACGTGCAGGCGATTTGCTTGTGATCCTTTCCTGGGTTCAATCCCAGTGTATGTCCTTATTTCAACCGCGTGTTCATACGAGTAAGATGCACTGTAGCATATTGTATAATAATCTTGGGTGAAGTATGATATACTGTTGTTATATAGTGTTGTATAGTGTAAGGATAACTGGTATTCTTACGCATGCAGTGTATACGAAGTGATATTTGCATGAACAAAAAATAAGCAAGCAGAGGTTAAGATTAACAAAGCATGTCGAGCATTTAACAACTCTTGTGAACTAATGGAATGAAACTCTTTGGCAGGCACGACCAGTGAACACATCGACTCATCGCAGCTGAATGACTTCAAAGTTTATTTGATTATTTGACTTTAAACATAATTTCGCGTCACAAAATATGCAACCGAGTATAATTCTAACGTTTACCGTATCGTTCATATCTTTTTATACGTAGGTCTATAAAGGCTTAGCGTTT